>NW_021163595.1:0-33958 GCF_004324835.1 Dendronephthya gigantea | reverse complement strand
CTGCACAGTTTGATTTGATTTCTTTGGGCATGGTACGATACCGTTTTTGTCTGAGACGTCTCTGCCGACAGTATAGGTTTTTTGGGGGCAAAACTTATTCTTCCATCCTTATTTGGTCAATCGAAATAAACATTTGTCGCATGGGACATGTTTGCGACCATCATATCGCATTAAGTGTCTGATTCAACTTCCTGTTTCTTCATGCTAACTTAAAGCACTTCCATTTTCTTTGTGCTTAACGTCAACTTCGGGTGAACTGTTTACTATAGCATACGACACGTTACGTTAACAAAAAGTGTAGGAATAGTGCGTTTTATTATGCGTACCAAGTATCATATTCTGTGTACTTGATCGAGGCTAAACGACTGCACGCATATTTTGTGCACTTGATCGAAGCTAAGCGACACTGCATGCATATCCTGTGATCTCGAACAAAAAATAAACGGATGTACGCGTATTCTCTGTATATAATCTGTACTTGATCGAAGCTTAACGACACCGCACGCATATTCTGTGTACTCGATCAAAACTAAGCGAATTATAAATGTGCGTATGTTCTGTAGACTCAATCAAAACTAAAGGAAAGGGCTAGTTGAATAAAACTCTTCAACTACATTTTGCCTAGTTAAATTTTAGTTAACTCAGAAATACATAACTCTGACTGGCCAATTATGTCCTTAACTACAGTTAAAATTTAACTATAGTCTTTCATACAACTGCCCTTGAACGCATATTCTGCATGTGACTTGATTGAGCAGCTAAACGACTGTCCATGCAGGAACGCAGCACCGAGTTAGTTTTTAAGGAAGCCTGTTTACATGAGCCCGGTTACCCGAGATTCAACGAAGCGGGAGAGGACTTTGAGGTATTAAACAGCCCTTAGTAAATACTGATATGCGACGAGAACGAGGAGAATAACTGTTTTACTATATATACACAAGCGCTGGATAAAACAACTTTCAAATTTATTCGTAATTTGCAGAAATGCTGAATACACTTTCTTAAAACTTAAGTAAATAAACGCTATATCCTGAACATTTCAATGCGGAAACAGAACTGAATCAGAAATAAAACCATACTTTTCTACATCTATAGTTTTTAAGCTACCGTTGAATACTTTCATTTCAAAGTGCATTTTAGCCATGTAAAACTTGAAATTTATTGTCCATTTTATTAACCATTTTGTTTACGTTTCTCTACTAGAAAGATACGAGCTAATAGACAGCATTTATTCAGATTTCAAATTAACTAATCATACAGCGGTAAAATAATAATAGCAAAAAGTAGTAAATATATTGGTAATTTATAGTAAGGAATGGCAATGTAACATACATTATAAGATCATGCGAGTGCTGAGACCTTACACGACATAGCTACCCATAGATCGCCACACATATTCAGGTATCAGCTGATCATCACATTTTTGATCGCTCATGAGTTTTGCCGCGCTCGAGAAAACTACTGGCATAACATAAGGTTTTTTCTCAATTTCCTACCTTTAATGCAGTTGGTGCGTGGTATACCTTGTAACAATAAAACACGACGATAATATTTCGAAAATGAATCAAATACTTGGTTAGATTAGACTATCTTTGTATACAAAGCTTTTATATCATAGCTATATATTCCCTAAGAGGTTGATCAGGTATCAGGAATCAATTGCAAGTAGTGTATTAATAAGTGGTACTTGGCATCAACCAATCATCATTCAGCATGCTGTGATGCACATTCAAGATACCCTCTTTAAAACAGGAATATTCTATAACAAACGAAAGCGCAAGCAAGTTTTCTAGGAAGACTTAGCCGACCAAAACGGTTTATTGAAGAGCGCAGCGAACATGTACATGTTTAAGTCCTTTGCCAAAGTAATTATAGCCAACTTCTTGGATGGCAGCAAAAATAGTAAACTCGCAGGAACTATTAATTAAATAACCGATGTAGTGCAGTCTGACATGCAACTAATCGAGACTTTTCGCGACTAATAATGATATAATATAAGACCTCATTTCCTGTAAAATGGAGACAAGTGAGTCAGACAACTACGCCAACGTTAGATACACAATCAGCGTAGGAGTTGCCTAAAACAGCGATATCGTCGAGATAAATCACAAGGCCAATGCCTTTGCGGCGTTGCCGCGGCAAATGGCTAGAATGTGTTTCATAATTCTGATAAAACACGCGGTAAACAATATAAGCCAAAAGCCAAAACAATAAATGCATAGAGACCCTTCCACCATAACCGCAAATGTTTATGGTATCATCATGATGTATATAGGAACGGCAAATAGGCGTCTTTTAAATCAATTGTTAAAACAAATTCATTTAGTCGGAGCAACTCAACGAGAAAATTGATATTCTCCATTTTAAATGTATATAATTTTATATATACTTGACAACGGTGTTTAATAACTTTAAATTTATGACGGGTTGCATCTCGCCCGACTTCTTAGGAACGAAAAACAGATTTGAAAGGGATTCCTCCTTACTATATCAGCATCTACGAATAGCAATCTTTTGTAACATCTTACTTAGTTACTTCCAAATCAAGTAAATAAATATAATTCTCGTGTTTCAACTGCCGAAAACTTAAAGCCTGACGTCCGCTAACGATAACCCTGGCGCACTGTATGTAATTCCAGGGATCAGAAGTTTCATAGAGCAATTTGTGCGTGGTTAATAGTTTTGATCGGCCATCGACCTGGGGTTGAACACAACTAGGTTGTTTATTGTGGCTGTTGTGAACGAACTGATTGACCGCTCTGTCGACGGCCTTCCTGCTCGAACTAGTCTATATATAACCTTCAAACTTACAAATGCTCACAGCGTTCTTAACGGACATACATGTAGCACGCTTAATCTGAGCGATATTCCGAATACTCTGGGACAATTCGTCGCCAAAAAGCCTCGTCGAAACGCACTGGTTGTCAAACCGGGCAAAGACAATCCTGAAGTAATACCGAGTTTAATAAGCAATTCTCTACGTTTCACTGATTGAGAATTCGTAAACAGCATTGCCGCTAACAATGTGACCGAATCAATACCTAAAGCGTAAAGGTCTGCGATGGGGATAGTTTCAGCTGCGGTGCCTTGCCTTTAACCATCTTATTTGCCATGCAACACTTTTAACGAATTGCTTTTGTAAGCTTTCAAGGCGAAGTTCTCGGCCTTTTGCGATGTCGGAGAAATCGTCCCATAACTCTGAATTAACTTTAGGAACGAGAAGGAGCAAACAGTTTCTTGGCTGAAGGTACCGCTCTTGAAGCTTTACAAGCTTATCATTCGACGAGTTTTCGAGCAAGCCTAATCCATTACCAGAAATTTGAGACATTTTGCGTCCGCGTTCGTGGGCAGCGTCCGCTTCTTGACCCAAGGAATTGGTGAAAATTTCATAAAATGGCTCGATGGTATAATTATGCAATTTAATTATGCTTCAAATGTATATGGCCGGATGCTTAACACACTGAAAAATCATGAAATTTCAAACGCTGTGGGAACCGTGGCGGTAAAAATACGAAGATATTTATGAGTTATATCGGTAGCTATATCACAACCAAAGACATTTCCAACTCCGAACTTTGCATCGTCCAAAAGGAAAGTGGTGTATTTGACCAGAGCATGTTTACCGATATTACTATGGTTTATATAGCCGAATCATTCAAATTGGACTTGTATATAAATCGCACTCAGGAACCTAGAGGATTTGCTAGTGAGTGAATATTTTTTGTTATAACTCTTCCTTTCTGAGCGATTTACAGAATTCGAACTCCGAACCAAGAAAAAACACACATAGGAAGCGTAATTTAAAGTTTTGTGATTAAGCCATATTGTTTCGCATGAAATTTGGCCGCCATGTTTGTTTTTATCCCAATGCAAGACGCCATCTTGTCCCAAATTTCTGGTAATGCCCGAACTCGCTTATGGAGATCCAGAGAAATATAGCATCTCTACACTCACCAGATTATATTTACCTTGACGAATGACATGTCTAAATTTAATTCTACTTGAAAATCGTGAGTTTCGATACAAAAACCTGTCATGTGACTTCAAAGTTATCCTCAAAACTTGTTATCTTATTATGATCGATTTACAAATATATTTAAATAGAAGCATCAGGCATCGACGGCATCGATTTATAAAGTAAGATACATGCATTCACGGCGTTTGAAATTGTGACCGCTTCGCATGAGAAATTAAAATAAATTTAGTAAAGGCAATATCGCGGCGAATGTAATTTGAGTACTTTTGCGTATGGTTTTTCCAAGCCAGGGCTTTAATTCGTATTAAATTTGTACAATCTACCATCTGCAATCCCAACTCCATAATTCACGTATAGAACGACTATTTATTGAAAATACAATTAACTTCAACCCAGCTAGTGAAAGGATGCAAATTTTGCTATATATCATGTGTGCTGCTGTATCCCGCGCTATTTTGGGCATATAAAAAGCTTTTTAAGAGTCAAAAGACCATTTCAAGAATAAAATAAAGCCTAAAATCAAAGACATGCAGCCGCCGTCTTTAACTTTAACCCTCATGATTTAGAAAAAAGTATCCCAAAATGGCGGTGGCAATTTAGTCGTCGTGAGAAATGTAATTAGCTGAAGATTAATAGTTGTAGAGCTATATAGAAATCGTTTTTATGGACAAACGATGTTGCATGTCAGGATATCCGCTTTGTGCAACCGTCAAGTTCAGTGAGCAGCTATCGCTTTTGTGTTTAGTGGGCTTACTATTGTCACCTAGACAACACATGTTTTGCACATGTAAATTAACTTTCTGGTTAACAAATTGGCTTGTTTGTCGATATTAGATCTTTGTGTTCGAATAGAAAGCGAATATCCGGCATGAATGTTCAGTGTTGCTCATTTATACACCGTCTTTGTATATGTAGTGCTTTGCAATAACTCATTAAAATTATTCTCTGGAATGAGGAGTTTCAAAATTCAGTGAGCTTCTAGTCAAACTGAATAGAAATCAAATGATAACGCATTAATTCGCTATTAAATTTGTAGATATAAAGACTAACGGAAAATGGAAAGCTTGAAATTGAAACACGAGCCTGTCTGTATTCGCGATTTTGAAATTTTCGCTAAAGATTTTCTGCCAAAGGCCGTATTTGATTATTACGCCTCCGCAGCGAATGACGAGCAGACAATCTCGGAATCAACAGCAGCTTTTAAACGGTAAGACTGCAATTACAGTATTGCTTGAGTTTGGCAAAACGGTCAGCAAGAGTAATTACTCCGGCGTGAGCAACGGAGTTGAAAATTCGCCTCGGTTTTGTTTTGTTATTGTTTTTTTTATTTTTCGTCGTCACAAGTGTGTGAAAAGTGTATGTGACCGTATTTATTATACGTCACAGTTTTGTTTCCCAAGAGTTGTGGTGCACAGCTTTGGCTAATTTTCCGATGCGCAATTTGATTTCGCACGCATGCTACGGCAATTCCTCCAAGAGGAACAAACCGTCTTCTGATGCTGTTCGATTAAGTTTAGATTTAAATAATTGGGGTAAGAATATATTTAATGCATGTATATTCTAGATCTGGTCCTATTTTAATAATATGGCTGCTATTTCACCGTTTAACAAGATGTGGTCGCGTGTATGGGCGCGTTGACACGTCGCAGTTTGCACAGGATTGAAGATTTAATATAACTATATATAATCGCGAATTCCAAAGGCAAAGTGAACGTATCATGCGGTTTATTTACGAAGGAGTTAACGCCAGAACAGGCGTTTTGTTTAGCTAAGGACTAGCAAACTCATTGCTTGGATATTCTAAACAATCTAAACAAGACACGGCCTTCCTTAAGAAATTGTTAGTAGAGGGGAGGGCTTGCACAAATAGTTCGTAAGTAGAAAATGTTTATTTAAGGATGGGTGAGTTTGTTTGGGGTTAAGGGATCTCCCTAGAAAATTTTCTGATTTTCTTGTCTTTGACTTGCCTCCCTTCATTTTGGGAGAAGAGACCATCTCAGCAGCCTAAGCTAAACATAGTTAATTTGCTAATATTTACACTCAAAAGGGACCTTCTCTTGGCGGCTGCCAAATGCTGTCACTGGGGAGAGAGGGGGGGGGTGCGCTCTTGTTCTCCCAGGAATTACCTGCGAAAAAATTATTGCCTGGACCCTTTCACCACACCCGCGCCTTCTGCCTGCGAATCGGCCCCTTAGAGCTGGAGTATCGTGTTACTAAATGCGCATATATAATGTAATTTAGCATTGTAAAAAAAATAGAAGGTCAATATCGATGAGGAAATAACTTAGACAACATGTCAAATATTAAATATTATTATGACCTTCGGCATCATAAGATTACTTTTCTTGTCATGAGGTGACAGCCATGGGATTTCCTCCCAAACAATAGTACTGTCGTGCAAGGTTCAAGTGTCACTTTGTGTTAATCGTTTTTTTTGTTATTTTTGCTCAGTTAAGCACTTGAAGCTTACGTCATGAAAAGCTTAATTCAATAAAATTATTAGTGAAATAGTTTGTAAGTTTGAGATATGGTTCACAGAGTAATAATTTGGTAACTGTACTTGAAATTGATGATGAATTTTTAAGTTGTGAACGAGTTTAACAATGATCGATTAAGCAAAAGACCAACTCGACTAGTGTGTCAACGCCCTTAAGTAAACAAAATACGAGAGCTGGACCGAGCTTCTAACGGCAACTCACACTTGTAACCATACAACGTTGATTGGATAGTGTGAATCACACCACTTTGCATAGCGCGTCTTCAAGATCCCCTGAAATTTTATTATGAAAGAAGGTGCACAGCACCCGAAACTTCATGGACTCAGTAACGGAGTAAAAGCCACATGGAACGTTAAAGAAGCTCAACATTACTGAACCATCGACAAAGGACAGGGTAAAAAACAACGAGAATCCGAAAGGACAGAAAGCAACGAAGATTCTAAGAGCAAGAGAAGACAAAGAAAAGAACATTAAGAACGTTAATATTAGAAAGTAGGAACTGTAAAGATCCTACTACCTCGCGTAGAAAATAAAAAAAACTTTTTTTAACAATCGCATCTATGAATCGTCCACAGCTAGCGTTCAATATAATTATAAAATCGCTAAAAAACAAAGCTCGTGCACTTTTTCGTTTGATAAAAAATTCCTTTTTTTGTAATCTATGTGTAAATTCGGCCTAAATAAAAAGACCTTGAAATCGACTAGAGGATTCTGTAATCCTATTGGAAAGTACAAAGTAGCTATTTTGAGCGCAATTAATCGAGCAGGGTAATGGGTAAGTACCTCGGGTTCACCTTTGCTTTAGAGCTCCTCTCATCGGCCTTGTAGACACGACTGATAAGTGAAAAAATAGAAATTTTCTGTCTTAAAATTGATGAGTTATTTGATTTTCACACCACTTGAATTCGTTCAGAAACAAGCTACTGTAATTCTATCAATCACAATCAGAACGGCTGACAATTCTTAACCATTTTTATAGTATTCCTGTGAACAAGATCTGCATAAGTGGCATGGAGACTTTAGACTTATTTCTTACCGGGAGATAAAAAGGACATTTTCAGAAACAGCTTACTTAACTTAGTAAAAGTGCCAAGTTTGGTTGCGAATTGTTGTAATTTCGGAACATATAGCCATTAAAAGCTCACGATTTTTGTATACTTTTGTATTGCGGCCGGAAGTGTGCAATTAATTTAGTTACACATTACAAAATACGCCATCTTCGCATTGATATATTTTCCGTATTTAACAAATTATCGCAGGTAGACTTTGCATTTGCACTAATTTAAGTAAGATCATTCTGACTGTGATGATTTATTTTCTTCTTATTGCTTCGATAAGAAATTAGTCTGATGCGCTAGTCGTCCATTGAGCCCTCTGGGCCATTTTCAAATGTTGTTGCTTTTGCAATGCTTTGTAACCTTAACCGAAATTATAACTAGATTGCAAACTTCTTTTCTCAGGTTAAAACTTTTACCACGAGTTCTGCGAAATGTGTCCGCCGTTGACATGTCAACATCGATTCTTGGTGAAAAAATTGAAGTCCCATTTTGTATAGCACCGACTGGCATGCAGAAACTTGCGCATCCCGACGGGGAACTTGCAACAGCTAGAGGTTAGATTTTGTTTGAATGTTTATGGTTGTTCAACAGGCTTTGCAGTTGATCATAGTAAAGTTTAAACTAGGTAAATAAGGTGTATAAGACCAGGTTTTATTGTCTTACACAAATCTTGGAAACTAGGGACCGACCCGGGCTTATGGGCGGGATTTTTCGATGCATATCCTAAAGTTAATGTTTAAAGTTGAATTCTGCCGAGCAGAATGGTTGCTCGGGGATTATACGAAAATTAAGAAGTATTTAAGTCAGTATTGAAAGTGATAACTTTTTACCTGATCAGAAAATAAAACCTTTTCATTTCGCGTCAAACATATATACTTTGATTTCCATTGTTGCGTGTTGCAATAACCATTTATTGTGTTTCGAGAATGGAATTTAGCTGATAGCCTGATAGTTTTCAAAAAAAGCTAATGAATATATTATTGTCTCAACCGCAGCTAGCTCCCGAAATGACACATGCATGACCCTGAGTTGCTGGTCATTGACAAGGCTTGAAGACGTCGCCTCAGGCTCTGATGGATTGAAATGGTTCCAAACAGACATTCTAGGAGATCGAAATATTATGGCGAGTCTTATTAGACGTGCAGAGGCTGCAGGATATAAAGCAATCGTTTTGACGGTTGACATGCCAATCTGTGGTAAACGACACACCCAGATTCGCTACGTGTTTACCGGCTTACGCCAATACCTAACATAAAGGAGGCATTCGATTCGAAGGATTGTTAGAGTTTGGTAGTGGCTCTGTGGACAAAATCCACGATAGATCAGCTACATGGGACACGATCATTCCCTGGGTAAAGTCTATTACATCATTACCAGTAGTAGTAAAAGGAATACTTACCGCTGAAGATGCAAAACTAGCGGTAAAATGTGGTGTTGATGGCATCATTGTTTCAAATCATGGAGGTCGACAACTAGACTGTGTTCCCGCGACGGTATGCGCGATGTGTCCAAATTATATTTTGTAATTTATGATAATTTACTGTAATTTATAATTTATATATTATAACCCAATTTATGGTAATTTAAAATTTAGTCATAATTTATTGCAATTTATGATTGAGTGCCAGTTAACAGCTTCCCGCTTTACCCTGATTGAGAAAAGCAATTGAGCATTTGTGAGGAAAAACATAAGTTAATACTATATGCGATCATCTGAAAAAATAAATTGCACTATTTCAAACTCAATCATGAAGGCACAATTACTTTATATCTCGGTTTAGATTGAAGTTTTACCGTCAATAGTGTCCGCTGTCGGTCAAGATGTGGAAGTGTATCTGGACGGTGGTATAAGGTTTGGTTAGGATATTTTCAAAGCCTTGGCTTTAGGGGCAAAAGCGGTGTTTATCGGGAGGCCGATCCTATGGGGTCTTGCCTATCAGGTAAAAACCATAAATTAAATGAACGAACAAGAATTATTGGACGTTCAATAGCATTGAACAATCGGTGTCAAATTAAACAAAAATCATCAAAAATAATGTAAAAAATAGCCATTGTATCTGTGAAACACACATTGTGGGAGCTCCCACAAGTTTGTGTCTTACCTTACGCGGACTTAGGACATTGTGTGGCCTCAGAGCGAGTCCACAGAATGTTTATCAAGATTTTTCATCTGAAAATGAGGATCCTAATGAAATTTCCTCAATCGCATTGAAAAACACAACTCGAACAGTTCAGGACGTATCAGAAAAGTCGAAAACAAAAAAATAGCGAATTATAAGAAAAAACAAAGTCTTCCCACAATGACATTTCACAGGTTCAGTGTAAAAAATGTGTATAAAATGCGACTATCATTGTGGTAACTTGTACAAGAATTTTTCCATAATGTGGACTTGCATTTTATGTCCACACAGTGCTACACCTGTAATACACGAGGACCGCACAATGCTTCTGCTTTGTTCATGACTTATACACAATTTTATTCAGCTAGCATGGCAGTCATTAAGACATTATACATGTTTCGATCAATAATGAAATGCTGATATTATCTTCCCTCGCAGCATGCCAAAAGGGACCTTAAGCATGTAGGACGGGGGCACGACGACGATGTTATCAATACAATAGGTCACTGAAAATAAATAAATATTTAGCCCTATATTGTTGACGTGCATCTCGATTTCAGCGATTTTTGTTGGTCGGGGGCCGGTTGTATAAAAACGTAGTTAGCGCTAACTGCAGTTAAAAAGTAGTTAAAAAGAGTTAAAAAGTAGTTAACCTTAATCACGTAGTTAAGCCGGTTGTATAAAAGTGTAGTTAGCCTTAACTGCAGTTAAAAAGTAGTTAAAGTTAACTATCCTCAAGGGCGTCGTTAACTTTCCAAATCGTAGTTAAAATGGCGTCTTGAGCTTTTGAGGAGTGAGAAAACATTAAAATCAACACATACCAAGGTTGTCAACCGTTATATACTCAAAAAAGGCCCCGTCGAAGCTTGTAAACTTTCAATATGCTTTTATTTTTTTCATTTGGGCAGCAACGGAGTATATTTTTGCTTCGGGAGACGTGCATGTCGATACCAAATTGCGATCCTACTTCCTAGCAAAGATTAGCCATCTCCATTTTCAACTGCAACCGGTATTTTGACTCAAAGGGACCTTCTATATTAAGAGCGCCATTTTCGTTGAATTATTTTGAATTTTTTCTTTGTTTTATTGCATTTTTTCCAATATTTTAGATCAAAATACTGTCAATTTTTGTAAACACGAGTCCACAGTCTTGTTCAAAATCAATAATAGCGGTCAATAATTTCGAGACACTTCATGTTATTTCTCTGTTTAACAACCCCACGCAAGCTCCACGCAAGTTAACTACGTGATTAGTTAATCATCCGACTAACTACGTTTTGTGCAACGCAGTTAAGTCGTGTAGTTAACTAATCATAGTTAAGGATTTAACTACAGTGATTAGCGCTAATCACAGTTAAAGTTAACGAAGTTTTTATACAACCGGCCCCAGGATGATTTTTTGAGCACACGTAGCATAGTACTGCGGTTTCATCCTATACGAATGCGTAATATTCGCGATCTCAACTCGGGAGAATTGACGATATAATATTGTATAGTTAATCATTATGTAAACAAGATTAAGTTTTTTGACGCACAATATTGCCATTACTATCTGGAAGTACTACGTGTATTCACTCACAGCATTTTACTTATAATTTGTAATTCTACTTGTGGGAGACGTAGGACGCAGTGAGCGGTACCTCGAATTAGGCTCTCAGAATTGTTCCCAAATATTAACACAATGTTTTCAACGTCTTATACCTGATTAAATAGATACGATTGATAATATACAACAACTCTTTACCATAGTATTTATTTAAAGAAATGTCTAAGTCGCGTGCTCGTTTTGCCGTCTTACATTACATGTACATGCTTAATAATGTCCCTAATATTAAATCCCCGAGCCTGTAGGAAGTGAAGCGCACTTACTTTAGTACTCTTGGCGCGTTATTTGATGAACGTCTTTTACTACCCGGCGAAAATATTTCAACAGTCCGTACTGGCGCTAAAGTCAACCTAATGCTCATTGATTGTAGTATTTATGGTCGTCTATCAATGTGAATTTCCTTTTCATCGATCTTTTCAATCTGTGACTCGTCCAACAATCGTAACAGCTTCTTGAGAAAAGACAAATAATGTTTATGCGCCATTTTATAATAGTAGAAATAGTAGATATTATATGAATAAATCAATAAAATACAGTTGGAAATTTTGAACGGGACCGCTGTTGTCCGGTTACAATTCGGAAAGTGTCGGATGACACTCGGAGCATACTCGCACCTATATGCTCGCACCATCAATAAAAGATGAAAAGACCTTTGTATGGTATTCTTCAGAATTTCGTGATATGGTAAACGGTTTATTCTTTTTCTTGCCGTTTTTCCGAAATTATCACCTAGTACGATATCAAACGGCAGAGTCAAAGACAAGGTTGACGAACCTGATCGATACAATCCAATGGAGGATAATATGTGTTCGCATTCATGAACTCAAAAATTATGAGATAATATATAAAAGCTTGTCGCAAAATCTCCATTCCCGTTGGAAAACTAAAGAAGGGATTGTCCTGGACGAATTTAGCGGCTAATCATCTAAGAAATGAAGATTTTTATTCCCACAAGGTACATGTTGAAAGATAATTTTGAATTTTATTGTCAGAGGGTAAATTATAAGTGTGCATAATTTGTGCAATCGGGTATCTGAAGTCTGAACAAAAATTTATCGTCCCTATTGCCAGGTGCATATCACCTACGTTAAAATTACAGCGGAGGGCGGTTGCCTTTCAGCGATCTTTTCCTTTTTTCCGAGCTTGTTGTTGATGTACGTTCCTGACTGTTTGGTCTCGTGGGCAAACAAAATGGTTGCAGTGCCAGCTTTACCAGTATCTATTTTGATAGGCTATATACTATAAGTATAAGCCTCGTTTTACGCTACACTTATGGGCACGGCTAAAATGGGTACTCATGCTCATTTCACAGGTCTGTCTTTGTATAGGTAGCCTGAACTCTAGTAAAAATATAAAATTGGGTACGAGTACCCATTTTGTTGTGCTGTGCCAGTAAATTAAATGTAGTATAAACAGGGGTATAAATACCAATGTCATTCATCAGCCCATTTTGGTATTATTGGAAAGTGAATTGTGTAAGAAAATAAAATAATTGTGCTACTACCAGTACTCTGTTAATTCAAAACCCTGTTTGATATCACAAATGTAATATTTGATCATTAATCTATTAATTGTATATTACTACTGCCTGCATTGCTGTCTTATTTTTTAAATCCAGTCAGTTTATTCACCCAAAATTCATCTCAAGCAGGCAGAATTGTATGGGTTTAGTCATTCGTCTTAAAGTATTTGTGCCAAAACAGAAATAGAGTGACGTATATTATTATGAAAAAGCACAAAACCTATATGCCATTAATACATAATTCCTAAAAATATACCAATCTATAATTGTTTTCCATGAAAATCAAACTTAAATTTATTGAAATGTAAACTGGGCCTATATATACATCTATTACATAAATCAACTTATGACATTTTTAAAATTATACAATACATTATACAAAATTACATAAACAAAATATTTGTATTGAATCATGCTTTATGGTGTGAAAACCTTAGATTATATTATATATACATGTGAAAAGTTTGTTTACAGCTTGCACTAAATGCACATTGCATGTTATAACAAACAATCTGAAACAAACTGTGCAAAAATATCTGAACACAACTCAATGTCATAGTTTTCCCTTCTTAGCTTTCATAATAGCACAAGTGAATCAGAAGTATTAATTAATTAATACAGTTACCCAAAAGTTTTATTGCGACTCTTGCACAAACAATTTTTGCTGTCAGGTATGGTGCAGTTGTTTGTGTTATTTTTGTACATCATTAAATCATTGTTTGTCCGATGCTTAGAGCAGTCATGTTATATGTAGACAAACATATAACTATCCGACTTGCTGTCTTCATTTAGAACGTGGCTAATGAATTGTTTAGAATCACAACAGAAGAAAATTGCAGCGAACATTTTAGTGAAAATTGTTTGTGCAACAAAATGGCTTTAAACTTAAATGTCTGTTTACAAATTAAGGTCTTACTGTACACTTTCACTAAATATGTCATCAGTTTCAAAGTCACTATATGTTGCAATAGTCCTTCTAAGGTCGTCGCTCCATAATTGTCATTGGAATCACTTTCAAAGTAATCTGAAGAAAAGAGATCCGTTTAATATAAGACATTCTTGTTATGTTGAGGTTATAATTGAAAACATAAAATAATAGAATTGGTTTGACGTCTGCAGATTTACGACTGATTCACACGATGACGTCATTCAGTTTTATCGCTGGCCATTTGTTTCCAGCAAAGACAATGTTTCTTAGTTTTTTAACATTCACGTAGCAACTTCACTTCTATAATTCACGATCAGAATCAGAGCGGCATTAACGAGAATGCTGGTGAAGAATTTGAAATTGCATTCTGGCTAAAATATCATATATAAAGAGGCAAGTTCAACAAGCCGCGTTCTGCTCTGAATAAAATATAAAAGGATTCGAACTTGTTTACTTCTTTTTCACGGTGTAGTTTCTCACATAATCCTTCACGTTTGTCCATGTTCTGTTTTGTACTATCCCGTGATTCTCCTCCAAAAACTTAACACACTCGTTTTTTTTGGGTAGCACTCCATTTTGAATGTGTTTTTGGAATGTTTTCAACGCTTTCTTTCTGGCGTTGTCCACGTTTTCTTCGCCACCATCTTTCGTTGCTGACCTATATAAATTATAGTAAATTCATTACAGACTGTATGTAATACAAGTTAACATAGTTAGCTATTGACCTGGGTAAGTTAAATTGTTAATACATGATTATGGAACGGCTGACGGTCTTTCGTCTAGTTACGACTTATGAGTGACAAAATTGATTGTTCGTTACATATATATCAGCTTACCCGGTTGATAATTCAAATGTAAAGTCCATAAAAGTATTATGCCACTAATTTTTGCTGATAAGTTATTTTCATTTATTCTCTTTGTAGATCTTGTAATGAATGATCTTTTCCGAGATTTGTGGAAAAAATATTTGTATTGTGTTCAGCATGTTCCGATTTTGTATAAAGACAAAATATATCCGAGACAGGCGCGGAGAGTAAGTACAAATACTGCTCACTATTTCCAAAAGGTTATTCAATTTTTGTACAGTGCCTTAAGTAACATAATGTGGCAATAATAGCCTCAATTAACTAGGTTTGCCCTTTGCAGAATATAATCTGCCTGATTATGCATGATTTACCCTTCATGGGTATGGACTGTTAGTATATCGTTTTTAATTTGAAACCTCTGAGCATATGACTCTTGACCACGCATTATGATATGTTAATATCCACATTTTTCGGACAAATAAAAAAACTTTAATTCGTGCATGTGTTAACGAGTAAATATATGTGATTTACCATATATGTGATTTACCAGATTGGAGGTCCGCATAGGGAAATATTTCCCAAGGTCTCAAAAATAGCTACTATACATATATATGATAAGCATTCATGGACTGCATGCATTCTATGTTTAATATTGTGAGAGTTACGAACTTTTCTGTCGCGAATCGGCTGCATGGTTTTGCTTTGTGCGTTAGATAGCATGTTATTCGAAGACGATAAAGAATTGATAACGATGCAATAGCAGAGGTGAAATTTAATGAGAGCAAATTTACTTAGGCCTGAGTAAGTGTCTGCTTCGTTCCTCAAGTGTTTGTCAATATGTTACAGTCAGTGTGGTTAACCGTTATACAAATTCATGCGTCACTGATGATGCAGAAATTAAAATTTTTGCAACAATCTTACCTGCCTCGAGGTTCCCCTTTTCTTGTTACAATGTTTTTTAGACTTTTCAGTGGACTTGTTCGTTCCTAGGGTTAAAAAGTTTAAAACTGTCTAGCATTGAAAATTTAAGCCATTGAAAATCCCATACATGGAGATCTTATATGTAATATATATTGATTTTCTGTTTTAGAAAATATTGAACATTGCTTGGCTGAAAACAACCTGGTAAGTCAACTGATGATTTTTTTGCCAATTTACGTGCGCATCATATTGGCTTCAGGCCCTTATATTTTTTCGGATTGGATTTCGGACTTCTTTGTATGTGGGGATAAAGATTGACTGAAATTAATTGCAATTATGCAATGTTTATTTCGCTCATAAAATGGTATTTATAGTAGTTATATTATAAGACAATTGTACCACTTGCTCGCAAAGCGATTTATTGTTTGAGAGCAATTAATGTTAGTAAAAGCCACATATGTAGCCTTACCCTTTTTGGTCGTTGTCCTTTTGCCAGCAGAAGTTAGCGATGGCGATGTTATGTTGCTCTGGGGGAATCGGTTTTCTACAATATATATATATTGAGATATTTAGTAACATAGAAAGTGCAATTTAGCAATTTTCGGACTTCAGATTAAAGATTTTGGCCTGAAGAATTTCAGGATTACGTATAAATATATGCAGTATAACACACGGTTGTTGAAGGCTTTGTTGGGTATATAATATGCTGTTTGAATTAAGCAACTTTACCTGTCGCAATGAACCGAAGGTTGATAAACTTTACTAACGGAGACCCAGAGACAGAGAGAAACGTGCCTTACTAGCGTTCGTATCAACGCGCAAATTCAGTTAAGAAAGTTACGAAGTTTATTTAGATCCGGATGCCGGCTGAAGCTATAACCACTAAGGGTACATGTAGTTGCCTATAGGATTTGCATATAACCTGCCTATATATAGGTTTTGTGTGATGTATTAATGTTCATAAATTGTGTCTCCAAGAGCCTGTTAACTGAAATTGAACAGTTTTATGTCACATACACAATATATATATATATATATATATATATATATATATATATTTATATATATATATATATATATATATATACTGTGTATCACTAACCGCAATATTACAGCACCTGGATCACACCACCACTGGAATTGGTATAACAGTGTTAATTAGAAATATTTACCTTTATCTAACTCAGACTCGGCATCCTCTTCACTCTGAGTATTGTGAAAGTCTGGAATAAGATAAGAAATTTTAATTCTTCTTCTTCACCTATTCTTATCATTACCTATACTAATCAGTTAATGTAAATAATTGTAAGTTATCTGCCGTATGGCGGCGCTTATTTTGGTGTTTGATGTAATAATTTTATCATTCTGACAATACCTTGAAGTGTAATGTCCCGCAGGTTTTTCCCTTTAAATTCGTGTGCCCTCCCTTCATCGATGGCCATTAAGAGGTTACCAACTACTGCCATCTCAAGTGTGCTTTCTTGCATCCTGTAGAACTCTTTATGGATGTGCACGTCGTGACCAAGATGAGTTGCCAGCCATCCCAATTCATTTTGATCCATGTCAACGAGCTGCGACACAGTTGCCACATACTTTCGGAGGTTGGTTGAAGTAATCACGTCGGGATTTTTAAGATCAACCATTTTACATGCCTGACGTATAACATCGTTCCCTCGTAAAAACTGTTTTGAACTTCCGTCATTCACTGCGAAAACATAGGGATTTTCTTCGTTCACATTCCCATCTTCCCTTGTCCTGTTCAAGACAAGTATGGCAGCTTTTACATCAGGTGTCAGCAACACGGGAACTTTTCTGTTTCGTTTTCCAAGAATTTCCACCATGTCAAACCTAGAGTTTAATTTATTTTAGGATAATACGTCAGGTTATTTAATGCATTCTATAAACATTTGTTTTTAAGGGGAATTTGTAGCCACCTTAGCTGAAGCCAGAAATGAGTGGCAGTCATGCATAGCTAAATAGCTATATTCACAGGAAAACGCGAAAAAATAAACGCAGCCATATTTGTGTCTTGTGCACAATATCATTGTTCACGAATCCGCAAAAAGTAGCCACCCTATTTTCCCTTGATATTTGTCTCGTATACCATCTATATAAATCTATATAAGTAAAAAATAAACTTATAATGACACTGTCATTACTTTTTTGCACAATTATAAAGCACTGTCAGTGATTGATAAACAAGAGAAATTAAAGGAAAGTGTCATTGGTAGGTCTCAACAAGTTTTAAACCAGTCAAGATATATATATATATACACCCGTTTGCAAAAACGTTGGCCGCAGATAGATATATAGATAGATACTCGAAATCTAATTAGAATTGCATATGTTGTGTAATCTGATTGAAATCCCATGCAAATGTGATTATATGCATTTCTATACAAGATACATATGAAATATAACGGCACATCAACTATAACTTATATATCTGCATGCTGCCAATTCACAATATGGCATTAAAAAATTACGTTACACGTATTGTTTGATCGAAAGCTTATGGTAACGGTTTAATTCCTAAGATATACGTTATATTGTTATTTATAAAATGTTTTCCTTTAGGAATATGTATCATACATTAAAAAGTTTATGCTTATATAATATAATATAGAACAAGAAAAAGACAACTCTGCTACCGGTGCAGAATTTTCCATGGAAATTGATGGACAAATCCAGCAGAGTAAGTTATATACAAGAATATAAATTATAGTTATATATTCCTCTTTAGCAAAGATTATTGCATCAACGTTACACCACGGGAATTGAATATATTCGGAGTATATACATTCAATAGTAAGCAATTATTCTTACGCGGTACATCAGTGCATGTGATTATCTGGTACAAGGTAATGTACATAATTCATATAATTCAATATATAAATATATAATATAAATGTTTACATACATGTAGAACACCATAATGAATCTACTATAGTTTCCATGGAGATCGATGATCATTCCATGCAGATTACCAGTAAGTAAACGTTGTAACTTGACTAAAAAAGATAAACAATCTGACATTTTCTGCACTTCGTAGTATACATGTAATTTCAAACTTTAGATATAACAGATGATCAGTGCCATGTTTGCTTTGGGGAGGTATCGGGGGCACATATGTGCGCATCATGTCATCGTGCTGTCCATATATTTTGCGGTGTTGGAATAGGGCCAGAAGGCTATGGGCAAGAAGTAAGGTGTTTCAAATGCCAGAATACGGGTGAGTGAACGTCAGTTAATTGAAAAAATTCCATTCGGTAAAATTCCTTTAGGTTTATCCAATTTATATTCGCTCTAGCTTTTTACTTACATGTAATCTGAGCGTAGTCATCTATTTCGTTGGAAACTGTCGCATCGTCATTTTCTTGTTCTACATATATGAAGGTAAACTTCAATGAAAATACACAACTACTAAGGCTAACCAGAGGTCACACTATACAGACGGGAGTTATAATCAAAAGGTATAACGGGTGCTATAATTTACGTTAATTTTTGTGGACATACATGATGGACCTTTCATAATTAAAATCGGTTTGTTTTGTTAAAAACTTTAAGCCTCTTCAAGTTGGTCATTCGAGGTAAAGCAGACATACTAATGTGAATGCACGAATATTTGGATCATTTTCTCGTTAAGCTGTGCATGCAGTATACATGCAGCTATACTTTGTTTTTAAATATTAAACTGATTTCTTTTTTTTCATTAGTTTATTTTGCCTCGTCAATTAAGTAGCCGTAGCTGTTCAGAGTTAAGAGAACGTTACATTTATATCATTTTTCTGGAAGAAATATTTTCACATCCAGTTTATATTCAGGGCATGGCCGACGGATTTCTTTTGTAAGTGTTACAAAAGAAATCCATCGGACAGAAATAGATATCTGAATAAACAGCCTCGCCCTCCGATTCTCGTTCTAGCTACGCCCCTCTTCACATCTATATACAGTGGCGTAGCCAGCCTGACGATTTAGTCATGCTACGCAAATTTTATATTATTATCATTATTCATTTCCTTAGAAATTCATTGTTTTCACAGTCAATGAACACCAAAATATTAGCATAGCATGACTAAATTGTCGGGCTCGCTACGCCACGGCATATATACCTGTCCGAGAATGTATATTATAACGTACACTAAATTTACAACACTTACTGGCAACCAGGACATGATTGTCTGTTTCCAAGGCGACAGACTCGTCATGGGTGTAGGCTTCGTTACATAGTTATAAAAATATTTCAAATGAGCACCCAACAATTAACAACAACTAAATGTCACCTCTGCATGAAATCTCTATGGCTAACAGCAATGGCTTGCTTTTTTATCAACTTATCTGATATTGCTTAGTTTTACTGCATGCATGAAAGTAGCTGCTGCCCTTGTTTTATTTTTTTATATTCCTCAGATACAGGTTAAGAAAAGTTTCAATTGTGAAATTACATGAGCAATCACATACGTGTAATGACATAATCCTCCAAATGCCTTTGTGGAAACACAGGCGTGACACACGAAATGTTACTCTGGTTGTTCGCTTGGCCTGCAGACGTAGAAAAAATTTATTAATGCTACTTTAACTGCATCTAGGCGTAAATGTCGTGCATTAAACTAACAACTACTTACTAGTAACTTGAGCATGATCATCAATAACCATGGATCCGAGGGGAGTGTCCTCATTTTGTTGGTCTACAAATCAGCGTATTTTCAATAAGCTTTTACAGAAACTAAAAGTCTTGTACCAGGCAATGTTCGTTATAGCAGGCACGCCGAAACATCGATAATTGGGGAGGCATATATTCATATATATTCGAGTTCTGCATTATTGCTTTCTTTTGAAATTGATTGTTTTTACGGTCTGTGAACTTGAATATATGAATATATATGCCCCCCCCCAATTATCGTCTTTTATCGATCTTCCGGCGTCCTCTGCGTTATAGTTTATACTCACTGAATGCTACTTAAAAACAGTTCATTGCATTGTTTTATTATCGAAATATGAATATAATATATAATGATATTTTGCAATATTGAGTTTGACTATAATCTTCTATTAGATAACGTTACTACAAGATTTTACAGTACCCCGATATGAAAACGCCCTAAGGCACAAGGACAAACCATGGGTGCTCTATGTGAACTGGGACTATAACTTGGTGGTCACCTTTGAAGCCAATTAGGAACCATGGTGCCATGAAGTCTATTTTCATTTTTTGCCTTCACGGCTGGCGATCGGTGCATGACGTAGCCAGAACATTAGTTGGGGGGGGGCATATTCATATATTAACGATACGCATGCAGGATTAATTTCTTTTCAAATCAATCGTCTTTACAGTCTTCTAACATGAATATATATGAATATATGCCCCCAATTAATGATGCTGGCTACGCCACTGCTGGCAATCGCACCGAAAAAGAATAGAAAGGGACTCTGGTGCTCAATTCGGCTTCAAATTGGCTTCAAAGATGCATGTTTGCTAAGTAAATATAAACTCTATCTTTTCAGTTATTCTAACCAACCTTTGGCACTTTCATTTGCCTTCTCTGCGATCGTTAGCCCTGTGAATTTTTCTCGTTTGTGTTTTAATCGGTCTGTAGGGTATAATGGTTAATTAGAATTATAATAATTTGAATCCAGTGGTCAATTTTTAAAAAAGTATAAGTTTTCTTCAGACCGTATAAAATGGTTTGTCAAGTTTGCTAAGTTTGTCATTCATTTCGGTTGAGCTATAAAAGACATGCAAGTTTAATTTATGTCATTTATATACCCTTTTGAATTCGCCATGGAAGGTCCTTCACACCGTAATCGTAGCGTAACTCTTCGTTTTTACATAGATCCCTCTTAGCATAAATTGCCAAGTGAGGTTGACTATTAATGATGAGTCTTTTCATCAGACAATTCGCCACTCTTGCCTCGGCATCATTAACCAGTCTTCCAAGTCCGTCTGAATAAGTTGCATCGACACTGTAATATAATTTTAGTTAATATACATAAGAGTCCATAGTTGGAATTTTGTGTGTATATAAAACTCGTTTATAGTAACACGCATTTCAACCCGCAATTGTACCAACTGCTGCTAAGGCGTATCAATGCATCAGAATTCATAAAGATATCATGCAGTGAAACAAAAACTGAACAATTGTATAAGTTCATTGAAGATTGATTAATTTTCAACTTGGACATCTATAGTTCAAAGTACAATAATTGTGCTTGTGCATCTGAGGCATTTACCGTGCATAACAACAATGGAAGTTTTTTGGAAGAAAATATTATTATCCTGCCGAAATGATTGCACTTGTTGAAAGACTGAATTTTCAAATAAAATGACCTTATTTCGACCTTTCAGGAGAATTTGTTTATAGAAGCGACATTCTTCGGCTCCAGGCCGCGTAGGTGTAGCACTTTCAAAAAGAAACACCTAAGCCTGAATTTAAAACAGTCACAGCAAACATGACGATCGAGCCAATGTAGTAATTTAGGTTCAACGAAAGAGCACGTACAATACTCATTGTTTAAAAATATATTTCAAGCAAATTATTCAAACACTTAGTAAGGGCTGCCTTCCACTGTCTCGTTTTTTTACGCGCAGAAAAATTTAAATGCTTCCAATTTTGATTATATTTAACACATGGATCAACAATTGCATACTAAAATATACGGAAAACTAGGTTCTTTCGATATATTCATCTGGCTTTATGACATATATAAGGATTTAGACTTTTACGTGCGTGTACGTGCGTATGAAAATCGCGTAAGTGAAAAGCAGTCCTAAATGTTGAAGCAGTGCTTGGATGGACGTTATTAGCCTGAACATACCACAATGAGGCATTTCCTTGTTGGAAAAAGAAAAGAAAGCTTCCAAGGTCGTCAGGGTAATTCTTCTCTCTAATGTAACCTTCCTCTTGAGAAATTAATTCCCCTTTGTATTCTAGAAGGAAATCCCCTTTGGAGAATGTTTTTGTGGTAAAAACTCCTCGACCTGAAAAATGGAATAATAAAATGGAAAAATAGAATGACTTGATAATTATATGTATAAAGTTTATGATATAAGCGTAGCTGGCAATTGCTATATGGGCCGGTCTGCCGGTCAAGAAAATTAAATTATACTGATTTAGTACCGATATCATCATCGATGTATCTTTCCTCGAGGTGTTCTTCGTCTTTAGGTAGGGAGAATTGTCCTTTTCTCTATAAGATATAAAATGCCCTCTTAATATTAGGCTGCAGTAATCGCAAATGCGGCGCGCTCATTTTGGGGTGGTGCTCAATCTGGGGCGGTATAGGATATTAAACGGTTGCAAGAAAATATGGGTTGTGTGTTCGAGTAGTAAAAACGAGTGAGCGCATGGAATGAGTGAGATTTTTTTTTGACAAGAGAACATATGAAAAATCCATATCTTCCAGCGAATGTTCCGTTTATTATGGACAAAAATGAGAAGAAACTCAATAAATTATTAATAATAAAACAAAACAAAGCTGTAAAACAAAAAACACCCATTACATATTTTTTTTATTTTTCACTGGTGAAATATGGAAAATATGAGTGTTATACGGTAGAACACCCATGCATGTCCATATAATATAAATACTTTTATTTTAAACGCTACCTTGTTTCTGCGTGTTGATCGCATTCCTTGGTCGTCTGACATGGTTGGTCGTTTGGCAAGTTCTTCACAAAAACACCAAAGGCAAATGGAGTTTTAAATTAGAAAATTTTGGGAAATGGAGTTTCTAAATTAGAAAACGTCAACTTAGCGATTCTAAGTTATAGAAATAACATGCTACCAAAGTTAACGGAAATGTTTACTAGGACAAATTCGATACTTCATTTAACATTACCTAATCAATTAAAAATAAATGGAAAATTTGCCTACAGGGGAGTTGTGGCTTGGAATGACCTCCCGCTGCAGTTTAATCATCGAAAATTGTTCGTATATATATATATATATATATATATATATATATATATATATATATATATATATGCATGATCTCTAACTTCCAAATTAGCTAAGTAGCGAATATAGACTATATATATGAATATTGCAGTTCAATTTCCATTAATACTATTTTATATAGTTTATGAGATAAAATATAGTACATTTTTCAACTGAAAAATAAAGTCAATTAAATGAAAAGTAAATAACGCCTTAATCAGCTCCCACATGCGCTTGACCTATAGATAATTTGCGACGAATGAATATACTGCGGTGACAACTGCTTCGGTGATTATAGCACTGTATTTTATTCATTTTGCAAATGCACGATAAAAACAAACCTTTAACGAAATACTTTGAGTAAATAAATATTTGAAACTGAACGAATAAATGTTCGTTTTTTGCTTGAAACACACACGAAAAATGGAAATATAGAATGTTCTATAGTTGAAAGCTTCGAATTCGAATATCCAATATATAATATAAAATAAAGACAAATTCGTTGGAGCATTTATTATATATGTTTATATGCAAGTGTTTATATGAAAGGTTTTACACTCACCGCCTCGGTTGGTAGGTGGGGGACATCCTGTTTACCAAAGAGGATAACCCTATAGTGCATGGTAGGGACAACGTTTATCCATGTAAACACTTTGTCTCGGCCTCCGGGACTAACTTTTCCTACCGGTGCCTGCGCAAAAACTAGGGGATAGTAAACGCTTGGTAAAGAGTCCCTATTCCCTTGATCATGTACAGCCCTTAGTGCTACGAAATGGAGGGGGTGTTTCCAATTAATAGAAAACATATTTTTTTTTTTACTTTTGGAAACTTATGACGGATTTGCTAATTAAAACAATTTTTATGGCTTTTTTGGTTTTTTTTTAAACAGAATAGCTATATATAGCTACCTATAAATTTGCCAAATGATGATAAATTGTTTGGGCCAAATGATCATAAAATGATCATAAAATGATCATAAATCATTTGGAAAAATGTAGTTTTCCTTCAATAATGCTGGTGGTATAACTAAAACCCTGTCTTTCGATTTTTTACGTGATGAGCAACATGCAGTCCGCCCGTGCAAATTCTACTAGGACTTGACTACATACATGGAAACCTTATAGTCCGAGTACCGTAAATGATCGATTAAGCGCCGCGGCGCTTATTGCAAATATCGATTTTAAGATGCGGCGCTTATTTGACAGCGGGGCTTATTCGACAGCGGCGCTTATTTCAAAGTGAGCAAATAGATTATTTTCTGAAGGCCGATGAATCGAACAAACTTTTGGTAGAGGTTACATGAAAAAGAAAGCGCGAAGTTGGGCTGGTGATTCCCGCTAAGTTCACAGCATTTACGGCGAATCGACGACATGCCCAAGTGTTAGACACGGAGTTAATTAGGAAGAAGGAAAATTTTAAACTATCAGAACTGTCATATGAGCCCGTTTGTAAGAGATATTCGACAATAAAACTTTAGTTTCAATACTGGCCGTCGTTCTCAATAGTTTAAATGTTAAGATTAACGCGTTTAAATAAAGAATCGTTTATTTCTACATTTTTTAGCGTTTATTTATATCTTCCTAAATAGGCGCCGCGGCGCTTATTCAACAGCGGCGCTTATTAAATTCTTTTTATTGAGGTGCGGCGCTTATTCGACAGCGGCGCTTATTCGAGTAGCGGCGCTTAATCGATCATTTACGGTACGCCAAAAATAGCACGAGTGCTGGGTAACACTGTTGCGACATAATCAAGATGAGACGTTTGTCATGTGTCAAGTCGTGTATTTATTTGACGACCTCTAGGTATAGCATTTCATTGAACTTAGGTTTGGTTGTGAGCGCTATAGAAGTGCGTTGCTGCGTGCCTTGCATGGAAATGTTGTACGTAGATATTACAGTGTTATGCTGTGGCTTTATTTATTCATTTGGCTATAGTTGTCTATATTGCTTGATGAATTGTTGGCTTGTAAGGCGTCAGTGAAGTGCCAGTTTGAATGTCATGGGAAGAATATTAAAGTCTCGCTATTCACAGCCGAATGTTTTATGCAATGTTTTCCAGCACGGAATTTGGTTTCATTGAAAGGCTCAACAGTGGCCGGTAAGTAAGATCATGCAGTCTTTTGTAGGCCGAAATTAGCGTGATAATTGGGGAGGGGATGCGTATTCATATATTCTCTTGTGCCCAACGGATTTCTTAATCTGTCGGACAGTCGGACAGATTGGTAGAATGAAAATATATGCTTCCCCCTTAATTTTCGAATCTAATTTCGGTCCTGCTTTTGTCAATATAAAGTAGCCACGTTTGAGATCTACATAATTTGTTTCGAACATTTGTAAATTTGAAAGCTTAGTTTGTATCGATAATGCATGCAGTCCTCTATAGAAAGTTCATACCTCGCACGATTGTCTATGCATGCATGCAGTAGAGATAAAGTTTCATATGGGGTGTTGAAAATTGATAAAGTGGATTAACTCATAAGAATGTGAATATAATAGTATCACAAGAGCATAAAATGCCTTACCCCTGCAGTCAAATTACTGTCATTGGGATTGAATAAGCACGGTTTCTATAAAACTAAATTGTAAAGCGTATTGAAAAAACTATGATTATTTGCCATGCATGCATGAGATTCGATTGTGCTTGTTTGCGCACCCGTGGCTTAGCAAATTGATCAGGCATTTAAATTATAAGAGTGGGTTTATTTCTAAAGGTCTTCTTTTTTCATATATACACCCTTATGCTGGTATTCATCATTGGTTAGGCATTTCAGCTACTTATTTGTGTTATCTGTGGTATGTTGTTGTTTAGTATACTTGAACATGCAGTATCCTATTAATTAAAAGAATACATGCATCAACAGCTGTGAGCAAACCTAGTGCATGTATATATATACACCCATTTGCAAAAACGTTGGCCGCAGATAGATAGATAGATAGATACTCGAAGTCTAATTAGAATTGCATATGATTACATTTGCATGGGATTTCAATCATATTAAACAACATGTGCAATTCTAATTAGATTTCGGGTATCTATCTATATATCTATCTGCGGCCAACGTTTTTGCAAACGGGCGTATATATATATATATATATATATATATATATATATATATATATATATATATATATATATATATATTAATATATATATATATATATATATATATATATACCACATGTAATATACACGCAGTATCAAAAAAGTGCAAACACTATATAGTTTCTATAGAATAAGTAGATCTTTGTCCTTCGGATAACACAAATTGAGTTATAATGCAAATTAGGAATATTATATAACTTCGGCTACGAATGGCTCAGCTGGCCGCAGAGCAAAGGCGAGAGTGCTTATCGTGTCAAATTACGCGAAAACACGCAGTGTTCAATAAAAATATTATTGTGTGTTTATGTACACAATTTACTTTGCTTGCATATGTTTTCGTTAGTAACACTAACCCTACGCCGTTACCGTAACCGTAGCATGATCAATTGTGTTTTACGCGCCCTCCATGGCCTTCGTTTGGTCTGTTTTAAAATTATGTAAATATCTGATTTCAAAAAGGTTTGTAGTTTTTTATACACCCTATGTACAATAAGGCTTAAGTCGCTTACTCGCTGCGTTAACAAATTTGTGCTGAGTTAACTCGTGCTGAGTTAACAAATTGATTCAGGGTTTGTGATATTTTCTGTGGAATATCTCCCTGGCAGCGCAAGTTTCTAATGTGTGCATATGGTTTTCAGGTTATGGTTTTCAAGTTATTGAACTGCCTCTTGATTGCTAACTTAGACAATATAGTTTTCGATTTTTTGTGCCCAATTCCAGTTGGAAGTATTTCATATATAAGCATGCAATATTTTCTCAAAGCCGTAGGAAACAAATGCAAATAAATTGGAGCAGAATAAATTTTTGCATGCTCGTAAGTGCCCTTTTTTTAGAAAGTGATATGAATTCAAGGAATAAAATTTCAGCTTTGAAATTTCAGCTTATTAAAGAGTATATCCTTTTTTCGGCATACTGTAAGATTTAATTAATCAAAGTTAACGGGCGATTTTAAAGCGATTCAAAAACCACTATCCGGTGGATAGCGCTTTACAACCGGCCTTGGAAGTCTTCGATAGTTTCGTTTTATATAATTTTTACCTAAATTAAACCAGTGATTAAACTTTTGCTTATTTCAACCGCTGCGAGTGTTAGCATTGTATGACTGTCAATCACAATGCATGTGTAATAAGTAACTAGCTTTTTCTTAAACGCAATTGTGAGTTGAGGATTTTCACCTTGTTGAAGCATTTGATGAAAATTATATGCGTGTAATGTGGTTAGTGCGCTTGTACATAGTTATAACGTGATTCGGTATTCTTAATCTCGCATGGGCTTGCACACGAAAATATATTCCCTTTTCATGCGTTCTTTGTTTCAGAGTGAAATGTCCATGATTGCATCAGCGAATTTGCCATTAAAACTTGCGTCGGATTTCTTAATTGGTGACATTTATTTTTAGTCCGTCTACGCGGCATGCCCTATAGATTGGAATTCTGCGCGTACAGCTGAATTATATACATTGCAGCCGGTTTGCATTCCCAAATTCTGTGGTGTAGGCGCCTTTCAATGACTGAAAGTGAAAAGCAATGTGTTCATGCACGGTTTTCATTTATAGTCGCTGCCGGGTTTCTCGATCAGAAGTATTCGGATTGGTAAATTTTCCGATGCACATTATGTTCCATTGTGCATGGCAGCAATATAGGTAATAAACATTGGCGGTGTATAACTGCATGAATGTAAAAATGATGAATGCCAAAAATAGGCTGGATTTATATTGCAATTATATACACTCGCATGTGCATGTCAAGGTTGATTCGCGCCAAAAATTTGAAAGTGGCGCGAATTATAGAATTAAAAAAATGGCGCGAATAGAATTTAAAAACGGCGCGAATAGAATTTAAAAACGGCGCGCTTATATAGCTATAATGGCGCAGTGTATACATGAGTAATTGAATATATTTGAAGTTATATGTACCAATTCATATAGCATATGAAATTTTTCTCTAGATGGTTGTTATAATTAATAGCTAATTCTGATATCGAAAGGAGGGAATAAATGTTTCGCTACGATTTGAACATGCTACATATAAATGCAAGATATAAGATGTAAGTGTCCGTCACAAAGACATATCGTAACATATGCAAAGGAAAGATGTATTGATTGAAACATTTGTATTCCAATGGTTATGATTCGATTCATTGAAAATTCCAGTACGGTCAATCGATTAGCAATTGGGATAGTTCAGTGTTAATACAATGCAAATTTGCTGGTAAACTCGTATCATATCGTTCTTAAAGTTCTTATATTTTCCATACCTTATCTAGCTGATTTCCCTCTTCAAATCTTTCTTAACGTTTCGTTTTGAACGTTTATCTGTTTCTTCTGCAGGCTTTTCTTCTGTCTGTCTTCTAGCGTTGCTGGTTGCAAGTGCGCTTGGAAATGGTGATCGCGCAGTTTTTAATGCACCATTGCTGTAATACGATATTTCTAGTTAGTCATTTGGCGCCAAAAAAGTGCGCCAATTATTCATTCAAATAGTAATCCTCGATAGAGGCCTCTAAACGTCGCAGTAAAATTTCTTACTATTTGAGACAAGAAACATTTTAAGGCAACGTGCATGACAAGTAATGATATATCGTACAAGTGATTTAAAAAATGTTGAATAGCTTTGCTGTATCCTTTAGTGTAAATAGATATTCACGAGTTAACATGAGCTCTCCTATTTTAATACCGGTATCATTATGACTAATTTGGCTCACTTAAAACGCATGTTGCATTTATTTTTTTAATGTTTAACGGTGAATTTATCGTGCATGCAAATAATAATTACAGAACAAGACAAGAACATGCAATAGTTGGCTAATACTAAGTTCTAGGATCTTATTCTATTTCTTACTGGGAATAAAACGGTAAAAAATTTTATAAAATGATTCTCAGTTTTAAGACAAATACATTGTTTTATTTTTTTCAGGCAAAGGAATATTTCATTACCTAAGAACAACCACAGTTCTCTGCTCATTTTGCTGTGGGGAGTCTGCATCACCAATAACGAAGGGCGAGTATTTAGAGGTGAGAGACAAGTTAGGCTCACGAAAATCCACACATGATGTTAAGGCCATGTTACATGCACGGTGCAATTTTTCTTGCAACTTGCAATGCAATTCTTCTTTTGAGAGATGTAAATTTGGCAACTACCGAACTTTTGTCTTTATTACACTTCGTGGCGTTTCTTACACTTACTAATTTAAGACTCTTCACTAATTTACATCTCTTAAAAGTAGAATTGCAATGCAAGTTGCAAGAAAAATTGCACCGCGTAACATAGCTTTTATTCAAAGATATTTTTTCTTAACGCTACTTGTCTCTCACCTCTAAATACTCGCCCTTCGTTATTGGTGATGCAGACTCCCCACAGCAAAATGAGCAGAGAACTGTGGTTGTTCTTAGGTAATGAAATATTCCTTTGCCTGAAAAAAATAAAACAATGTATTTGTCTTAAAACTGAGAATCATTTTATAAAATTTTTTACCGTTTTATTCCCAGTAAGAAATAGAATAAGATCCTAGAACTTAGTATTAGCCAACTATTGCATGTTCTTGTCTTGTTCTGTAATTATTATTTGCATGCACGATAAATTCACCGTTAAACATTAAAAAAATAAATGCAACATGCGTTTTAAGTGAGCCAAATTAGTCATAATGATACCGGTATTAAAATAGGAGAGCTCATGTTAACTCGTGAATATCTATTTACACTAAAGGATACAGCAAAGCTATTCAACATTTTTTAAATCACTTGTACGATATATCATTACTTGTCATGCACGTTGCCTTAAAATGTTTCTTGTCTCAAATAGTAAGAAATTTTACTGCGACGTTTAGAGGCCTCTATCCGAGGATTACTATTTGAATGAATAATTGGCGCACTTTTTTGGCGCCAAATGACTAACTAGAAATATCGTATTACAGCAATGGTGCATTAAAAACTGCGCGATCACCATTTCCAAGCGCACTTGCAACCAGCAACGCTAGAAGACAGACAGAAGAAAAGCCTGCAGAAGAAACAGATAAACGTTCAAAACGAAACGTTAAGAAAGATTTGAAGAGGGAAATCAGCTAGATAAGGTATGGAAAATATAAGAACTTTAAGAACGATATGATACGAGTTTACCAGCAAATTTGCATTGTATTAACACTGAACTATCCCAATTGCTAATCGATTGACCGTACTGGAATTTTCAATGAATCGAATCATAACCATTGGAATACAAATGTTTCAATCAATACATCTTTCCTTTGCATATGTTACGATATGTCTTTGTGACGGACACTTACATCTTATATCTTGCATTTATATGTAGCATGTTCAAATCGTAGCGAAACATTTATTCCCTCCTTTCGATATCAGAATTAGCTATTAATTATAACAACCATCTAGAGTAAAAAATTTCATATGCTATATGAATTGGTACATATAACTTCAAATATATTCAATTACTCATGTATACACTGCGCCATTATAGCTATATAAGCGCGCCGTTTTTAAATTCTATTCGCGCCGTTTTTAAATTCTATTCGCGCCATTTTTTTAATTCTATAATTCGCGCCACTTTCAAATTTTTGGCGCGAATCAACCTTGACATGCACATGCGAGTGTATATAATTGCAATATAAATCCAGCCTATTTTTGGCATTCATCATTTTTACATTCATGCAGTTATACACCGCCAATGTTTATTACCTATATTGCTGCCATGCACAATGGAACATAATGTGCATCGGAAAATTTACCAATCCGAATACTTCTGATCGAGAAACCCGGCAGCGACTATAAATGAAAACCGTGCATGAACACATTGCTTTTCACTTTCAGTCATTGAAAGGCGCCTACACCACAGAATTTGGGAATGCAAACCGGCTGCAATGTATATAATTCAGCTGTACGCGCAGAATTCCAATCTATAGGGCATGCCGCGTAGACGGACTAAAAATAAATGTCACCAATTAAGAAATCCGACGCAAGTTTTAATGGCAAATTCGCTGATGCAATCATGGACATTTCACTCTGAAACAAAGAACGCATGAAAAGGGAATATATTTTCGTGTGCAAGCCCATGCGAGATTAAGAATACCGAATCACGTTATAACTATGTACAAGCGCACTAACCACATTACACGCATATAATTTTCATCAAATGCTTCAACAAGGTGAAAATCCTCAACTCACAATTGCGTTTAAGAAAAAGCTAGTTACTTATTACACATGCATTGTGATTGACAGTCATACAATGCTAACACTCGCAGCGGTTGAAATAAGCAAAAGTTTAATCACTGGTTTAATTTAGGTAAAAATTATATAAAACGAAACTATCGAAGACTTCCAAGGCCGGTTGTAAAGCGCTATCCACCGGATAGTGGTTTTTTGAATCGCTTTAAAATCGCCCGTTAACTTTGATTAATTAAATCTTACAGTATGCCGAAAAAAGGATATACTCTTTAATAAGCTGAAATTTCAAAGCTGAAATTTTATTCCTTGAATTCATATCACTTTCTAAAAAAAGGGCACTTACGAGCATGCAAAAATTTATTCTGCTCCAATTTATTTGCATTTGTTTCCTACGGCTTTGAGAAAATATTGCATGCTTATATATGAAATACTTCCAACTGGAATTGGGCACAAAAAATCGAAAACTATATTGTCTAAGTTAGCAATCAAGAGGCAGTTCAATAACTTGAAAACCATAACCTGAAAACCATATGCACACATTAGAAACTTGCGCTGCCAGGGAGATATTCCACAGAAAATATCACAAACCCTGAATCAATTTGTTAACTCAGCACGAGTTAACTCAGCACAAATTTGTTAACGCAGCGAGTAAGCGACTTAAGCCTTATTGTACATAGGGTGTATAAAAAACTACAAACCTTTTTGAAATCAGATATTTACATAATTTTAAAACAGACCAAACGAAGGCCATGGAGGGCGCGTAAAACACAATTGATCATGCTACGGTTACGGTAACGGCGTAGGGTTAGTGTTACTAACGAAAACATATGCAAGCAAAGTAAATTGTGTACATAAACACACAATAATATTTTTATTGAACACTGCGTGTTTTCGCGTAATTTGACACGATAAGCACTCTCGCCTTTGCTCTGCGGCCAGCTGAGCCATTCGTAGCCGAAGTTATATAATATTCCTAATTTGCATTATAACTCAATTTGTGTTATCCGAAGGACAAAGATCTACTTATTCTATAGAAACTATATAGTGTTTGCACTTTTTTGATACTGCGTGTATATTACATGTGGTATATATATATATATATATATATATATATATATATATTAATATATATATATATATATATATATATATATATATATATTATATATATATACGCCCGTTTGCAAAAACGTTGGCCGCAGATAGATATATAGATAGATACCCGAAATCTAATTAGAATTGCACATGTTGTTTAATATGATTGAAATCCCATGCAAATGTAATCATATGCAATTCTAATTAGACTTCGAGTATCTATCTATCTATCTATCTGCGGCCAACGTTTTTGCAAATGGGTGTATATATATACATGCACTAGGTTTGCTCACAGCTGTTGATGCATGTATTCTTTTAATTAATAGGATACTGCATGTTCAAGTATACTAAACAACAACATACCACAGATAACACAAATAAGTAGCTGAAATGCCTAACCAATGATGAATACCAGCATAAGGGTGTATATATGAAAAAAGAAGACCTTTAGAAATAAACCCACTCTTATAATTTAAATGCCTGATCAATTTGCTAAGCCACGGGTGCGCAAACAAGCACAATCGAATCTCATGCATGCATGGCAAATAATCATAGTTTTTTCAATACGCTTTACAATTTAGTTTTATAGAAACCGTGCTTATTCAATCCCAATGACAGTAATTTGACTGCAGGGGTAAGGCATTTTATGCTGTTGCTCTTGTGATACTATTATATTCACATTCTTATGAGTTAATCCACTTTATCAATTTTCAACACCCCATATGAAACTTTATCTCTACTGCATGCATGCATAGACAATCGTGCGAGGTATGAACTTTCTATAGAGGACTGCATGCGATAATAGATTATCGATACAAACTAAGCTTTCAAATTTACAAAATGTTCGAAACAAATTATGTAGATCTCAAACGTGGCTACTTTATATTGACAAAAGCAGGACCGAAATTAGATTCGAAAATTAAGGGGGAAGCATATATTTTCATTCTACCAATCTGTCCGACTGTCCGACAGATTAAGAAATCCGTTGGGCACAAGAGAATATATGAATACGCATCCCCTCCCCAATTATCACGCTAATTTCGGCCTACAAAAGACTGCATGATCTTACTTACCGGCCACTGTTGAGCCTTTCAATGAAACCAAATTCCGTGCTGGAAAACATTGCATAAAACATTCGGCTGTGAATAGCGAGACTTTAATATTCTTCCCATGACATTCAAACTGGCACTTCACTGACGCCTTACAAGCCAACAATTCATCA
>NW_021163594.1:0-34079 GCF_004324835.1 Dendronephthya gigantea | reverse complement strand
GCTAAAATACAACTCTGGTCCTGCGGATGGAATAGAGGCTATACCTCTGCAACAATTTGTTAACTGTTTAACGTACTCGAGGTTCTACCAGTTTCCGGACAGAACTGTTCACACAAGGTTATTAGCAAGTATTTACCCTATGAATACTCAGAAGGTTTCATTTGAAAGCTTAAAGTATCATATTTCATCTGACATATTTGTTTTGCAATTCATAACTATCCCGTCCGGATTGAACATAATCCCAAAATTACATGCGACCGCATCGTTAAAAATTGCGAAAAACAGCCACACGTTTGGCTGAAAATCAACTAAAATACCTCGTCTGAATGATTTTTACCGGTAAAATCGATTTCCGGGCATCTGGTTTCCTAGGATACACATATCAAAACATACAGCCCGAAAGACGCCCGAAAGACGCCCGAAGGAGATTTCCGCCCGACCGAGTGTTTGTGCAAATTCCCACATTTAAGGAAAAATATATACTTCTGGCGTATGATTATTGGTACAAAAATAGAGCAGGATTTTATAAACAAAATGGTGTTCGCCCGTCGCTTTTGGCTAAAAAGAAACGAAGATACAGCGCTACAAAGATAAGGCATTGCATCATACTTTCCACATGCATCTTTATGACTGAGTGAGACATTTGTTAGTTGAAATATCACGATAACTTGCCTAAAACGCGATGAAAATTTACGAAATCAACACAAAAGTAAGATTATGATATTTCTATCCAGTCGTAGAATTCATGTCCCAAGTATTCGTTTTGCCCAAGTTTTTAAATTTTGAATTCACCGTCCTCGGGGACGGATATTCCAGGGCGGGTTTTATAAAGAGTGTTAATTTATCACACTAATTCGCACCTGTTCAATAGCGAACGTTTATCAGTGCTTTGCGTAAACATGGCCATGCGTAAGCGTTTTGGTAGAGCGCCCTCGGCAAGCGCCAGAACTTGTATTTTTGCCGCGGTTTCTTCATCAGCTTCCTAAAGTGAAGTTCTAACTAAATATTAACAGATGATTTTAGGCACTTCACACGATGCAGGAATATTCTTGAGGTTTTAAAGGGTCTTAATTTCGAGTGGTATTATACGCACTTCAAATTCAAGCAGGGAACAGTTGATGGAAAAATGAGTCAACTGTACGTCTTCAGTGACAAGAGCATTGCACCGGCATCGCAAAAGCGTAGGTTCGATTCCTGCCGGAGGATCTATAGTTCACTCATTTTTCCGTCATCTGTTCCTGGCTTGATTTGAAGTGTGTATAATACCTCTCAAAATTAAGACCCTTTAAAACCTCTTAAATATCAACTGAACTAATATGTACATTCATCACGGCTAAAAAAATGCAGAGCGTTATAAATGACGTTCGTCAAAGGCAGAAAATTCTCAATGGATGAATGAATGAATAAAACGTACCTCGATTATCGCCTTCAGAACCATGCCAGCACCTTTCACAATTGTTGTCGACGGATGCTGAAATTGTTGAGGAACGAATTCAAAACCACGATTGGTAAGAACCATTAGCGGGGCAATAGTAAAACATACATAAGCGAAGAAATGGTAAAATTGGTACTATTATTTAGTTTTGTCGTAAACCTACCTGGAACAATCGATAAATGCAATGACCCATTTCTAGACAAACAAATAACAGACTTCATGAGTTGCTCCTATGCATGGGTCAAGCTAGTGGACGTGGTAAACTTCACCAAAAAGGTAAAGAGAGAAAGGCTATTTAATCAACTCTCAACCTCAGTAAAAGAGCCATAAACTACCAAGAAGACAAGTTGAATGAAAAGCTCCTCAAATTTCTTTGTAGCATACCTGCAACTTTCTCCAGTAATTTCCCAAACTGTTCATCATCTGTTGTCTCACTAAGAGGAATATGCAATAGTCGATTTATTGTAACAGACTACATGAGTTGATTCAAAATATTGGAAGCAATCACACCTTACTATTAGTTTAACATGAATGTCCAACTTCACCCCCGTATTATTTTAATATATTGCAAAGCAACTAGAACAAACCTGTAAGGAGGACACAGAGCAAACGTCAGAAAATCAAGCAATCCACTTATAACTAAAACCCCAGTAGAACGAATATAGAAGAAAAGTTTTCATGGTTAATCTATTTCTTGTGTTTAGTTAGAAAGGTAGTTCAAATTAGAAAGGCAGTTGCTACGAATCACTTGCTGGGTTTTGCAAGGGAATTTCTCTTCCAAAACAAAGCTATATACATACAAGAGGGATGGAAAAAAAAATGCAAGGGTTCAGCATAGATTATAGGCAACCAACACCGCACATCTTACCACATTTATCGTGAGAATTTCCAACAAACTGCTTAGAAATTTTTCAGAGGATAACAAAGAGCTTTTGTTTATCTGTTCTTGTCGAATGTCATAGTTATCGTGCGTTGGCTATATAAAAAAACAGAATTGGTTTCGATAAAATTGGATCCTGTTAACATTCAGATTTCAAAGTTGGCTGAGTTTATGTGGATTGCAAGTTAAAGGGGTAACACTAATGACAGTGACAGATTTGGCAACATATTACCAGGAAATTCATCGTTAAAGTGTTGGCGCTTTCCTTTATACGGAAAAAACGGCCAGACCGGTCCTATTGTTGATCTCGGTACAGACAGATTACTGGTATTTTAGAGTGTTTCAAGAACTCTGCGTTCAAGTATATCGTTACTTGCATCTGTCTAGCTCGGAAATTTCGCAACTATATTCTTAACGAAATACTCTATTTTAAATTTAAATATGACCGGTCTGACCATTTTGGCCGCTTAAAGGAAAGCCCTCTCTTTACCTGCATCAGAGCACACAGCATGTCGACAGCGGCGTGAGTCACGGCTTCATTATTCCTCTTCAAAGCTTTCACAGTTTTCACACCAACCTTCTCATAGAAGCTGTAAAAACAAAACAGAAACACGGTCTAGAGAAAGTGAGCTGGTTGAGTAAACAGCGTGTGTTATGGTTAAAGATAAACGTTTCTCACCTACTGAGCGTTGTGAAACCTGCTTTGGATCCAACCTAATGTCTCAAAGCGTGAAACAGTGCTTCGAGATCTTTATCTGATATTTTGTTTTGGTCTCCTGCAAATAGACGAGACATTTTAACTATTTTATGTATATATTGAACACCTGTGAAGGTAATAGCAGTCAGAATATGTATATTTTAGGGTTGAACACTAAATATATTTATTGGCAAAGATATACCTTCGTGAGCAATGAGCATTGTGATTGCATTAATGATAAGTCTTTCTTTATTCTCCGGGAAAAGTCCTTACAAAATATTTAAAATCGTTTGAAATATATATTGGAGTTTAAAAGACTTAATATTCCAGCCGTACTTCTGGCGAGAAAATTTCAAATCTACCATTTCATGGATTCGGACCCAGTCAACTCAGCAACCAGAGTTACCGCAGCGTAGTCCCTAGGCCTCTTAACGTTCCTTATACGCGGCGAGGCGGGAACTGAGAGGCCTAGAACAAAATGTTTTGTATTTTGGCTAAAGTGGGGACTTTTTGTCCCCACTTTCTGTATTGAGGTCAGTTTACGATCCACGACGCGGTTAACTGGCCTTGTTCGACGTCGCTAGTCAAATATTTGCTTGAAATAACCTACGGGATATTAATTATACTGTCAGGACTTCGAAATATTCATACAAACGTTTCAATGTCATTTGCTGTCGACGCTATCGACTATCAAGTAAACTCGAGTCCATACGTACATGGTTATGATTATAATAAGCTTCAATCTGCCAATTTAAATTATTCTCCCTTCCTTTATAACGATTATTGTTGTAAATCTAGGTCAACTAATGCATACTAAAATATGCAGAAAACTAACGTGCGTATGAAAAACACGTGAGTGGAAAACAGCCTTAATCCAGATTTTGACAGAACATTAAAACTCAGTAAAAATGCAATAATATTCTCTACACAGGATTTTGTCTGCAGAAAAGTACAAAATAAGAAATTGTCAACTTACGTCATGGGTGACTGCATGAAGTAGACCGCTGTAGGAAATATTGCAGTTAAATCTCTACACATCTTCGAGAGAATATTAGAGAAAAACCCGAAGGCGTTGCATGTTCATTACTCCAGTCATCGTTTAAACCTTATTGTTGCCAAAGCGTGTTCAATTCTTCCAGTGAAAAATATGTTGAGTCAGGCACAAAATATCGCCAGCTTTTTTATCAGATTCCCTATCCGCTCACAGTATCTAAGTAAAAAGATGAAAGAGTTTGGTTTAACCCGTAACAAGCTCGCAAAGCCTTCCACGACACGATGGGTAGAACGAATAAGATCCCGCGATGGTTGTTTGGATGCATTCAAAGTTATCTACGAAACACTCAATTTTATGCAGTTTGGAGGATCGCAGGAAGGGCCATTTCCTAGATTAGCTAGTGACGCACAGTCTCATTTTCGCAACGTGGAGAAATTTGAATTTATGGCTGCTCTCATTATCACCCAACATGTTCTGGATCATACTTTGTCATTGACGGTCCAATTAAAGAAGAAAAAAAAATCGATATTGCGGAATCAATAAAACAGATTAATCTTTTAAAGGATGAAATGGCAAAACTACGTGCCTCTGTAGATTTATTCCACAATGAATACTACGACAAGCTGTTGGAATTAGCTAATAACCTCGACGTGGCTGAGTGTTTTCCCCGGGTATGTAAAGCTCAAACAAAATGTGATAATCATCGTACCAGTACAGCAGGTGGTTACAACAGATTAACAGTAACCATTAAGAGTCGTGCATAGGTCACGTGATAACGAAACATTCTGAGCTCATCAATGAACAATTGTAAAGGTTTTATTGTAACTCATAGGAAAACCTAAGGATATATTTGTAAAATCTATTATATTACGAGTGTCTTTCCCTAAGTCTACCGACCCCTGAATTCCCCACGCTATCGTCACCCTGTAATAAATAAGTAACGTTGCAAGTCCTCACCTTCAACCACAAGGATTAAATTACGTAATTCGAAGTGCAAAATTGAGATTACCGGTTTCTGAGTTTACCGGTTTATAATGCTCAGTATTTAATAATCCGTAAGACCAATTTATCATTATTATTACTTGACTTACGGATTCATTAAGTTTATCCTCGTCTTAACTCAAAAAGTTTTCAAAGGACTTGCATCCAGAAGGGATTTACCAGGAACAGGCTAAAATTAAACAGATGTTGAGATTATTGCACGATGATGATTCGTGATCTTAAAATTGCTACCTTTTGAAACTCTTCACGAGTTAATAAGCCTTGACTGTTCCCTGTGAAAAAAAATTGGTAAATATAGTCATTAAAATATATATTTCCTCCATATTGCAAAGGTAATTTCGCTTGCCTTCAGTTTCTTCCTTGTGTAAAACAGTGTCTTTGGAACCTGGTACGACATCAATCTGAAACGATTGTAAAATGAAAAAGCTAGTCTAAATCAAAGATCTCTTTCTTTTCTGCTTCCCCTGCCAGTCATGTTAGTAGCAATGTAAGGGATGGATAGTGAATGTTCTTGCACGAAATAAATTTCATGCAAAGCGAGTTTGAAGAGAAATTCTTACCATAAAAGCGCTTGGTTCATATCTCGGCCTACGACTCAAATATCGAGTTCGTTGAACAAATGCCGAACCAAGATTCAACTTTTGACCGGAATCTTGTAATAAAATCGACGAGGGTGAAGATCTGCCGTGTTCTGTAAGCAGCATCTTTTGTTCTGCGCTGTCTAAAATGCAGGCAGATAATTTGTTCATTTCGTAAATGCGCGAACAATGGCCGATCTGTTTTAACATTACAAACCTGACTCCTTGAGTTCGGTTTTCTTCATTTCAACATCATCCCGGGTATCTTCAATATTAGTTTCCTCATCTTCTCTACACGATGCGAGGCGATCTTTGACAAGATCTACAATCAATGTACGCTGTCTGTGCTCTTGCTAAGAAGTTCTGTTGTAGTTTCAAGGCGTTGTCTGGCTCCTTCTTTAATGAGTTCGGCCGATAAATCATCTGAAATACAACAATATCAATTTGACATTCCGCCAACAGAATGCCCAACCGAAACATTGAACAGGTTTGACCCATCGTTGACAAGTTGTGGGCGAAAACATTCAGAGCACAATTTGACTGAGAAAATAAATGGGCTTACCAAAGAGTTGTTTTGGAATTAAACTTTCATAAATCTCAGTCTTTCCCACCGCTGGTCGTCACAAGATGTTTGAGTCACAAGATTTCTGTACTGAGCATACGGTACCAGTGGCCTTTAAATCGCGGGTAAGAAGGTCAGATGCTTTGGTATCGAATTTTGTGTTTGGCACCTGGCTAGAATCATCTGCACGAGTTTTGCTATCAGTTGAAGAAGCCTGGAAATGACAAATACGTTCCTAAGAGCTTTCACTAGAAGAATATTAAAACTTGGTCGCTCTTGCAAATATATCTTTGAAAATTCAGCAAGCAATCCCCGTGGCAATAGAATGACATGTGGACTTACTTTCGTAATAAATGGCACGAATTGTTTTCTTAACAATAGCGGACAGTTGACAAACCAGGATGGAATGACATTATCAGCAAGAGCTACAGTGTATTGAGAGTATCTAAGGTGAAACATATCAGTTCGTTTATATTTTAATCATTTTGACAAAACCAATAATAAAAAGTTTCAGATGTTATCGCGTTGAGCCAACTTCGATGATTCTGTGTAAGGCAAACATATTCCAAAGACTTGTTTCAACTGGATCGCTGTGAAGTTTTTGTACAAAGCACAAAGCTGTTACAATGCGATTTAAACGATTTAAAAGAATGCTACCAACTTTTCGCCGAATACGATTGTGTGTTTACACAACCTAGCTCTCTTTAGGGGGTACATTGATATTTTGTAACAGATTTCATAATTTACGTAACTTCAAGAAACATACCAGAGGGAAATTCTAGCAGTGGTATGGCAACTTGAGTCGTTGGCGAAAGTTTAGTAAACTTTTCCAGATATTGTGGGAGCAGTCTAAGGACAGAAATTTAGTAATTATTACTTAAAAAATCATATATTTGTGAAGGGGTATCTCGCATCACAAGAGACGTTACGTTTAGGCTGGAGTTTATGAAAAACGTTTCTGTAAATTCACTGAGCACATCATCAAGGCACGATTTCAAATATCTCCAAAGAAATAAACTTCTAAAACGCTGCAACTACTTAAATCAACTTCATTCTTACAAAGTGCTAATGGACATAAAAAACGTCTCAAATTCCAGACTATTTTAAGTAGCCATACCTTGCCATAACTGAAGGCATTTCTAACATACATATGGTGAGACAAGATACGCTTAACGTCGCGAAATGAGCAACCAAGTACGCATTAGACAACACTAGACGAAATATACAACAACGTTTAAGCAAGAACAGACAACCGCTGAAAATAAAGTCCCGCAGATTCTTACCTTTCATCTTGACCAATAAAAAGTGGTACGTACACAGCTCCGTTATTACCTGCACGTGTTACAATAAAATATCCAATTAAATCATTAGTATGGTATGATATAATTATGGTATAAATTGGTTATGGTATGGTGTGATATAATTATGGTATGATATGCATGGTTATGGTATGGTATGATTTCGTTATGGTATGGTATGGTGTGATATTATTATGGTAAGATATGGTTATCGTATATGTATGATTTAGTTATGGTTAGTTATGGTATGATATGATTATATGATATGATTATATGATATGATTATATGATGATATGGTATGGTTATGGTATGGTATGGTTTTGGTATATTTATGGTAAGATATTATGATATATGCAAAAAACTGATTGATAAGAACCGTACTGGAAAAATTCTAGCGTACAAATGAGGTCGGCGCATATCATGAGGAACACGAAATAATCCAGGAAGAAAATCGTAATTTGAAACCTGAATGCAAAGTAAAATTTTTAGTTCATGATTTTGGTGTGAAAGTACACAACTTCACTTCCCTTCCCATTTTAGAGAAGACTGTAGATATTGAACGTAAATATTGCTTTCCAGAAAGTATCAAGTTTTTATCTTGCAGTGCCTCTGGAAAGTTCCTCAGAACAACATCAACACCTCCCATTCCAATTCCTAGAAAATGAAGAAAGTTGAACTTCAATCTTAATGCCAGATGATATATTATGATAGAAAAGTTTACCTGTTGTAAGCACACAAGAATAACATTCATCGCCTCGCTGTAAGGCAGTGAAACAATCCCGTTTGTCTTATCTTCTGCAGAACTAAAACAAAAATGAGAATGTATTACGCAAACAAGAAAAGGATTTTGGAAGCAGAATACCTGACATACGTGGCACTATCGTCATTAACCAACCTTTTCTTTCAGAACAAACAAAATACGAAGTGAATTAAACTTTTCTACTTTTGTCTTGCACAAGGCCTAGACGTTGTCAGCTCGCAGACTGAGAAACATTGAAGAATCTTTAAGAAAACACAATGTGAGACATCATAAAAAAATCGCGAGAAATAAAATTGAATTTGCCTTACCGAAAGCCGTATTTCCGATGCACTATACGTCCGATAGCCATTGTCATAATGAGTTTTTATGTGGTACACTAATATATTGAATATTCGTTCGGCTCGTTTGAGGTTTACGAAACAATTTCATCTGCAAAAATAGAATGAAATTACTGAAAGAGAAGCAAGTGTGGCATTAAATTACACTTATTTTTGTTCACGAAAATAACTTCATCACAATGAACGAATATGTGTGGACAATCTCTGCATGTCCTTCATTACCTTGAACAAGCGTACTAATCCTAATACAGCCTCTTTGATGTCTTTCTATGCTGTTTCATCCTGAGGCTGCAGCAACAAAGACAAATTACAGTGATTAGATGTAATTTTATGTCTCTAGATGTTCCTACATATACCTTGCAGTCTCTATAATTACCTTACATGTTCTTTACATGACGGCTTAACGTATCGCTTGAGAGGATCAACTGGACAGTGGCAATCTGGAATTGATAAATGAAATATATATCCTTTTACTTCACTGATGCGTTTGCATTCACGACCCCCGTGTAAAACGATCCAATTTGCGGATATATAGTTAGGTTCAGGTCAGGAAGCTTTCACTGATAAGAAAGAGTTTTCTATTGAAGTACAGTATCAGCTCATCACGAATGAAGAGGGAAATTGGAGTGGAGAAATGAAACCGTCTGAAAATGATTGTATTGAGTACCTTCTCGATTATATGCAAAACATCGCAAACTTTCGGTGAATCAGAGGATTCAATAACATCGACCAGAAGCTGGACAGCTCGGATCCGCACAGAAATATCCCGATCTTTGACAATGTGGTCTAAATGTGACAACACTGAATTCTCAAGTATTTCTTCCTGTAAAAAACAAGGAGTTATAAAACTAGAAAAAGATTCATAATATCGCTAATGTCTAGAAAAATGGACTAAAATTTATTCAAAGTACTAAAATTTTATACCTCATATAGTGGAGATAACGTTCCTAATATGTTACAAAGCACATTTAGAGCTTTAATTCGGTTGGCCGTCCTCTCTTCACATCTAAAAAAAATTCCCATTAGGATAAGACTGAGGCTACATAGAAATACACCACGAACTTAAAAAAAAATCAACATACCAAAATATTACATTTTTACATAACAAAATATAAAGAAAAAAGAAGACCACACACTTGAAGTATTTCTCCACCAAATCTTTAATATTTTCAAACCAGTTTTCGCAGTAAGGATGAAGAGACTGGGAACGATGAGAAACCAGGAGAATAACTGAGGATTACTGCAAACAACGACATTTCATTAGCTGCAAACAACGACATTTTATTTAGCTAAGTGGATTCCGTTAGATTTCATATATTTTATTAATTTTGTCCTCAAAGAAAGTCATAAAATTGTTAGCTAGATTCTCATCAGATTAGCACACAGAAATTGAGAATCAGGGGTATAATGTAGTAACTTTCCAACGGTTTTAAATAATTTCTTTTGGTCACTCCCATTATCTCTAACAATTTCAGAATAATAACGAGTACGACTTTCCTATAATAGCTCACTGACACGGCGACATTGCTGACTGTATTTTAGACGATCACAGGATTGTCTTGACTTACGCCATACCCGCTCGAGTTTCCTTCTGATACGTTTCTCGTTTTTAATTTGTTCAGTGTACCAAGGTGCAGCTGGACGAATAATTATCTCTCTGGAAATAAGTGGTACATGATGATCCAGAATTTTGGGCAGCTCCGAGTTGTACTGGTTGACTTTCGCACTTATATCAGCCGTGTTCCCAGTGTTAATCGGAGATAGCCTAATTTCATTAAGGAACGAGTCCATATTGATTGCTTTAATTTTACGTGACTCACGACCCTTCTCTGAAACAATGGTTTTTTAAAATTGAGTTCATATGTAACCGTGTAATGGTCAGATATAGATGGATCATGAACGTCAATAGATTGAACAATATTTTCCTCATGGCGAGACAAGATAAGGTCTAACGTGTGACCAGCAAAGTGTGTTGGTTTTTGTACACGTTGTTCCAGATTAAAAGAATCAACAAGATTGAGAATTTTTTTTGTTGTTAATTCCGATTATCGTCTACATGGAGGTCGATATAATACGATTATATTTAGAATTTGAGATGACACATTGATTTGCATACCCATCACTTCGAAAGACTTAATGTGTGAGAACATTTTCGCCGAGTCCAGCTTCACTTTTAAAGTGTTGTTGTATAGTATACCAATGCCTCCCCCTCTACCTTGTTGTCTCGAGATATTGTTAAAGGAGTAGCCCTTCGGGGTGAAATTCCCAAAAGATATATGATCAAATTTGTCAGGGTGAAGCCAGGTTTCTGTAATCGCAAATATATCAAATTCATTCTCAACCACATAGTCTTTGACTAAATTCGCTTTGTTCCGAATAGACCGGCAGTTGAAAAGACCAAAAGAACAAAGCTGAGTAACAGCTGTATCAGGAGTGTTGGCAATGCCTGATAAAGGAATATTGATGAGATTGATTCTCTTAATATAATTTCTGCCATATATATTTACAGGCTTTGGGACACGGTCCGTGATTCTAACAGGGATAGCTTCCTGATGATTTGCAGGATGATAGTGATTGTATAGTGTGGCGGTGGTGTTTGCGAAGTAGGTATTATAGCAAATATTCCTATAGGTCATATGGAACAACCAACCTTTCTGTAGATTCAACTGCCAAGCATTGAACTAAGCTCCTCAGGATTATTAGCGGGTCGAAACGTGTTCATCAAACGTAACTGCTTTCAATGTTGATAATCTCATCCGACTGATTATTATCAAAAGATTGAGGACCAGGATTAGACGAAACATCCACACACATTGTTAGATCCTGCTTGAAGGCTTCGTACACAGGACTAGACTAACAAATCCATGTTTCGTTTCTTTAGCAATCGCAAATGAGACTTTGTATTTAGATTCAAAACCAACTCGTTGTATGTTGACCCGACATCGAAAAGCAATATCTCCACAAATACTCAAGGTTATGCCATCCGCAGCCAATCCATCCAAATCCGTGCAATTAGTACTCTTAAATGCCATATTAATTGGTCGAGATGTACGAAACTCGTTAGATGAGATAAATATCATAAAAAATATATAGAGCTGCCGACCAACCGACATATTGGTCGTGAATTAAGCAGTACGAAAACACAATATTCATTTCCATACACCAAAAGATGGTGATTCAATGATAACATCACGTTATCAGCTTTAGAGAATTTCTTTAAAAACTTGTTTAACGAATCGGATAGAAGCAAACGGGAACGAGAAGAAGAAGTTGTGAAATCATTGTAAGTGTGTTTATTTCTATTTAAACCCGACAACTTTACTTGTTCAGGGAAAGACATATTAGAGTTGTTTACAAGTAAAAGCTATGTACACACACCTTGAGTGGTGGTGGACAAAATATTGAATCATTGGTTATTTTTATTCTAGATCACTAGCTGCCTGTGAAGGAACATACAAAATTTTACTAGAATGCTACAAAAACAGCTGGATTGAAGGTTGTCAAACTGAAATGGTCTCCCAAGTGGCAAATCGATTGCTCGAATCCTACCATAACCGTGTTTCATTATAAATCTGTGAAAAGGATAAAGTAAATTAAATGAACATGGCCGTTCAGCACAAGAACTTGTAGTCGATTGGAGAAGACAATTGTCTCCCAAGCGGTAAATCGATGGTTCGAATCCTACCATAACCGATTTTCATTATAAACTTCGTCATAAGAAATACAGTAATTAAATAACCATGGCCATTCCCCATAAGATCTTGTAGTCTAGTGGCTAATGCAATTGTCTCCCAAGTGTTAAATCGATGGTTCGAATCCTGCCATGACCTTTTTCATTATGAACTTCGTGAAAAGAATAAAGTAAACTAAATAACCATGGCCGTTCAGCACAAGACCTTGCAGACTAGTGGCTAAGACAACTGTCTCCTAAGTAGTAAATCGATGTTTCGAATCCTACCAAAACCATTTTTTATTATGAACTTCATGAAAAGAATGAAGTAAACTAAATAACCATGGGCATCCAGCACAAGACCTTTTGGTCTAGTGGCGAAGACGATGGTCTCCCATGTGTTAAATCGATGGTTCGAATCCTACCATAACCGTTTTTTCATTATGATCTTCGTGAAAACGATAAAGTAGATCAAATAAACATAGCCGTTCCCCGAAGAACTTTTGGTCTAGTGGCCAAGACAATTTTCTCCAAAGTTTTAAATCGATATTTGGAATCCTGCCAAAACTATTTTTTATTGTGAACTTCGTAAAAGGATAAAGTAAACTAAATAACCATGGCCATCCAGCACAAGATCTTGCAGTCTAGTGGCGAGGACAATGGTCTCAGAAGTGGTAAATCGATGGTTCGAATCCTACCATAACCGTTTTTCATTATGAACTTCGTACAAAGGGTATCGCTTCAAGAAGCTTTGGTTCTAAATGATGTTTTGCCTCCTCACCTTTTAGCAGATGCTTTTAATAAAGCCTTAATTTTTGGGTACAGTTAATAAGAAACGCGATACGACTTTAATTGTGACAAGTATACTCAGTTCAACACTTGGTTTATTATGGAATAAGGTCATAGCCTCGACGGCAGACAAACTGAAAGACGGCGAAATTCGTAAGATTGTCGTACGCGAGTTAAATGATATCAAGTCTAAAATCGATGGCCTTTCTAGATCAACTTCACTCGCCAGTTATAATTTTCTAGAAGAAGGAGTAGAGTTACTCAGTGTTTCTCTCGATAAATCAAATCTTGAGCAGAAAGAGAGCGAAACTCAGGACGAACCAGGTGAACTTTCGAGCGTTATTCTGTCTGGTATCTTAAACCAAGCAATAGAGCTTCCTCCAGCCAGGAAAAAGCTTAAAATCAACTCGGACAGAGAGTTAGAAACTGCGAGAAAAAGATTCGAGGAAGCGCGCAAGGCAGCAACCACTGCTTTCTGGAATGAGGCATTTAGTATCGAAGATCGAATTTTTGCAGCGAAGCTACGAATAGTTTCAAAAATAGTGGAACATCTCGATTGTCCTGAGACCGCAATCACCGAATGTTTATCGTTTTGGAAGAAGCTGCATAGCGTACAAGCCATTCAACTGATTCAAGAGATATTCTCAGTGTCTTTGAACGATGGAGTCAAATCGTTGTTGAATAAAACTCAACGGGTGGAGAACGTCTGTCGGTTATGTTAATCAACTATGTTTTGTTTCAATATGTTTGCAAATTCAGTAATAAATGTTCATTTGAAGTGTCCGCCTGCATGCCAACGATTGAACTTCCCACTCGCAGTTTTCATCCAATAATAAGCTGGCACGAAATTTCAGCAAGAAATTCTATAAAAGAGGAATTGCCTCATCCTCCAAACGAACAGACCCTTCATGAAAAAAAAGAGCTTCTCCATATGCTGTGAAAAGTCAGGGTGTTCTTACTTTCCCTCGTACTCCGCCTTATTAGAAAATCATGATTATCCAGGAGAAGGAAAAATTAAACAGATTGAATTACCTGAAATTACAGGCAATATTTTAATGGCCCTTTCTGTTGATATCAATAACAATGTTTACGTGCTAAAAACATACTGGTGAAGGATTCCTGTTGACGATATTGAACGAGAATTACAATGTAAAAGCAGAAGACAAATTAGATTTGCCAGGACAAAATATCTTCTGTAGTTAGAATCGCAATATGCAAAGACGATGATCATCATCATCCAACACAGAGGCCTGATGTGTATGTTTGTAACAAGATGTGTCAATTGAAATACAAATTTGACAACGACTCAAGTGAGGCATTTTCATTGAGTATTTCCAGCAGAATGAAATCATGATACCAACAAACGATCATACGGCAGTTCAAATACACACCAAGGAAGGAAATCTGAAGACAACAATAAAAGTCCCAGACCATCATAAATTGTCAGAGTGGCATTTCACTAGGTTATTTGTAAAATATTGGTTCTAACCGTGGTAGGGGAAAAAATTCCTATTTCTTTCTGCGCTACCCTGAAGCAGGCGGGAAGCTGGAAACTCTTACCTTCTTTTGTAAAGTTGTCGATGTGCAGTATCCATATCTGGTATCCCATAATGGCCCTATTGTTGTTGTAAGAGAAGGAAACTTCACTTACCTATGATGAGACTCAATTGTTATAAACAACCATTTTCTGCCTAAAACACAGTAAATATACTACCGCTACTTTCCTGAAACAGTAACAGGAACCTTTCAATAAACTAAAGTAAAGCAAACAATAGATGTTGCTAGATTTATAAAATTTGTGAGCTGTTTCATTCACGTGGTCTTGTTTCCGTTGTAAGGAACACAAGCGTAACTTATATTTAAATATTGATCCAAAAAACGTTCTTTGATCTTGAAATTAAATTAAAGATAATCATGTTTTTGTCTATCGTTTTATGCCAAATTTTTCCAGGCTTATTTTTTCGGTGAAGCCAAAAAACGACTTAATAATTATGACGAAGTTTCTATCCCATGTGCATGATGATACGATTTTAATTCAACGCCAATGTTTCTTCATATGAATTGATTTTTGTATCAAATAACCGAAGACATGCGGATCTCGTTCAAGTAAACTTTCCTATTCATAATGGAATATTGAGGGTACGTGACATTTTACTAAACCTTTGTGACGATTTGCTGACAAGTGCAATTTTCGTAATTCGGGTGTGTGTGTACATTGACATATTCCAACTTCGCAGGCCAGGCTATTCTACCTACGCTCCACGACCCACGCTGCGGCGAAAACCCTGGTTAAGGCTGGTCATGTGATAGCGCAAAAATTTTTAATTAGCGGTTAGTTCATATGCAAGGGAGGGGCGGAAAAGGGCTATCTTTAAAGGCTAGTTTCCACTCAGGAAAATTCTCCTTTGGATCGGAGGGGACGGAAAAGTTTCTTTTGTATAAACGCCGCCTGAGAACTCAGCGACAAAAAAATTTTACTGTCCATTCCGATCCAAAGGAGATTTTTCCTGAGTGGAAACTAGCCTTAAAACCAGTTACGGGGAATCGAGGAAGGGAACGGGGGACGATAAAACAAGGAATAGGAAAAGCCAGAATCTTTAAAACTTTAAATCAAGGAATGAGAAAAGCCGGAATCTTAAAAACAAAGAATGGGAAGAGCCGAAATTTTTATAACAGGGAATGAGAAAAGCCGGGATCTTTAAAACAAGGATAGAGAAAAGCCGGAATCGTACGGCTGGAAGTTTGTAACTAAATTAGTTACTCAATTTATGCGCGAAATACAAAATATTAGGCATTTATAATTGGCTTTGGTTAGCTTTGTCGGGGAGCGATCTCTCCCACTTTTTCCTCGCCTTCCCCGACACAGCTAACCCAAGCGAAATATAAATGCCTAATATTAATACATAAGATATGCTTGCGGAGGAGGCTAGCATTAAGCATAGTAGAGACTTCTTCTGCTATCTTTCGTTAAGCAATAGGAGGTATAATATCGGGTCCTGTAGCCTTGTTGGATTTAGCTCTCGTAATGAACCCAAAACGTCAGAACATGTAATCTCTCTAAAGCTGAATAAATTATCGTACCATTTATCTTAAATTTTACTACGCTATTAGTTGTGTGTAGGGTATTGAGCGTTGCATTTCAATACATGAAATCGGTGCTGTTATCAGAAAAATCCATAACTTATCTACTCGTTCACATATATCAAAAAGAAGATGGCAGCAGCAATTGAAAATGTAAACATGTCTTAATATGTACCTCTCCAATACCGACATCTCTCTGATATGAACATATCAAGTCAAGTCCGGAATTGCAAAGTTAACCCATCCCCTGCTAATGATGTGATTTATTGCGTGAAGTGCGTGAAGAGATAAACAATTGTGATATCAACAGCCCGTGTAACTCAGGTATATTTACTAGTCAAGGCCCTGTAAAGGAGTTTGTGTGCATTTCATGCAAAACAGGTTATCTCAATTGTTTCGGGTAAAATGACCATGGCGGTCATAACCGCCATAGCTCTAAATCCTGAATTATCAAAGCTACAGTCTTTCTGAATTGCTTATATGGTTCAGAATGGTTGCTTTTAGGGGTGGTCACTGGAGGGTGAAATTATCATCAGTTTTATATTTTACAAGCAAATTATGTTTACCATTCCAGGTCAACTGCTAATTAGGCATAAAATTACTGATTCACCCGGAAAAGTCTAATTTTTTCTATTTTCTAAAAATGTTCGCCATATTATGAAAAAAATGCTTTTAATATATTTATTATAAATTTCCAAAGAAATAACGATGTTTTGTTGCGATACGACATATTTCATTTCACTTAACCCCACTAAAACACAATTTCAGCCATATTTTGCAAATTTAATCGCTGTTTTTCGTCGTCCGTCGCAAGCGCCTTCTAAACATGGTACTCTAACACGACTCTAGTTGACTAAAGAATTCTTTTCGCCATTGATTTCATCAATTATGTCGCCATTGCAATGGCATAATCCTCAACAACTCCACCAAGTCCACCTTCGTCACTCAAGCCATTTTCAATATTGTAGTAAATCACATCTGTAAGTCAAAAGCAATTGCTTGTCAATACAAAACAACTTTATACTGAAATATGTAAAGTAGAATGGATATTAGAATAAAAACAAATTAAAAAAAAATGTTCGTGATATTTGTAGCAATACAATCGACTTGCAAACTTCAACAAATGTTTTAATTCCCATCGACAACTCTGGTGACGGGTTGCAAATTTTAAGTTGGGAAGGTTTGACTTGGCTTTCTTTGATAATTTTCCACTTGGTGAGTTTTTCTCTCCAAATGTTGCACTTTCTCTTCATGTCATAGATGTTTCAAAATATAAAGTGATTTTTTTATAGAGATGAATGAAAGAGTGCAATGGAATAATGGTTTTCAGTCGAGGCCTAAAGAGAAGTCTTTCAGCACTTTTTGTAAATAGTATAGCTAGTAATTTTCAATAAGTGACCGTAAGTAAGAACGGGTTCAAACGGCTCACTCCTTTCACTTACTTGCGAATGCCACTACAGAGAGAAAGATACATAAATATATGCGAGTGAATAATACTGATTATTACTGAAAATGAAAAAAATGAGGAATGATCTAGCAACGGCTTCAGCCAGTGCTTCTTCTCTCAGCAATAAAAAACTCCATAATTCGAAACTCGCTAAAGTGCAAAATTAATGTTTCGAAGTTTTCTGAGCGTCATTTAGTAATACCAGCAAAGTGGTGTTGAAGGTTTTGAGGTATACGATACTTCATCAAATTTAAATTAAAATTTAAATTACAATTAATGTATCCTACCTTTCATTTTGCTATCGGAAACTGCAGTAGAACGAGATTGAAGCTATAAACACAAATTGAAAATACCAGTTACGGATTTTTGTTAAGCGTTGCAAAGTATTCTACAAACATCGTGCTTATAAAATGTCTCAATATTTTGAACCATGTTTCATGGTATTTGTTTTCAAGAAATAATAGATGGACAGAAGAAACAAAAATGAGGCTCACATCAAATCTCATAGTTGGAGAAAGAATAAAATTAGACCTCTAGATGTCACCCAACCAGGTTGATCTTTTTTGTTATTTTCGGAATAATTTTATTCATAAAAATTTTATCATGTTCGCTCTCTGTTGTCATTTCCTACCATCTGTTGAGACCTCTGTGCCGCTAGGCAAGCTACAGCGAAAGAGCACTGGCTTCCACTGTGATATCTTATCTGTGAAGTCTTATCAGTGCCCGTTTCGTTGAAGAAACGATGAACCAAGATTCAACTTCGCGTCATAAAATCTTTGAAACATCAGCCCGACTTTCTTCATATTTCAACTGAAGGCATTTCCGTGAAGTACTTTAGATAAAAAAGTCATTTATATCCGGATTGGGTTCCTCCTCCAGGGCAAGAGTCGTGCATTGACCACGTGATAACGAAACATTCTGAGCTCATCAGTGAAGGATGAACAATTGTAAAGGTTTTATTGCAACTCATAAGAATTACCAAAGGATATATTTTGTAAAATCTATTATATTACGAGCGTCTTTCCTTAAGTCTAGCGACCTACATTGTTCCGGTACCGCATGAGAAACTCTAGCTCGAATCCTCTTGATCTGACGTATTCTTTGTAACCAATTACAGCCTAGGTATCTGTAGTTTTTTCTGATTTTGGTGAATAACTGACGCAATCTTAAAAAGAAAAACATTCGTATACCGTCAATATCACATCCGGACATTTAAATTACCCTAAGTTACTGACCAAATTTATTTAACATGCATTGCAATATGACGAACCAACTTCGACAGGTTTTTATCGGAAATAACTCTAGGGCCATAATTTGTATTGTTTAGAATATCCCTGAGTTCATCTTTAACGTTCAAACACACGATATTACTGTCGTTATCAATGGAAATGTCAAATACGTTCCTAAGAGCTTTCACTAGAAGAATATTAAAATTGGTCGCTCCTTGCAAATATATTTTGTTGCTTAAGCATGAATACGCTGGGCAGACAGTGTATGCCAATTTAAACAATGATACTGAAAGAATTTTCCTTACCTGACTAATTGAGGCCTCGTTTTTGTTTCTCTTAAGCTCAACTTTTAAAACCTCAGGCTCCGTGCCCTTCTGCAGTGAATCATCTCACACAAACACTTTTCCTGCCGAACAATATGCGCATGACATGTTCGAAGTTGCCTGCTTGTTGACTGTAACCGTGATCAACACATTGCCAAGCAACCAACTTCTTGACACTCCATTGCGCAGGAGTCGTTCAACAACTGCAGTTCTATAAAAACAACAAAATAGTCATCTTCCCTGAAACACAGTGCAGAAAAATACGAAACCAACATACAGACCTTTTTGGTTGGGTCAAATAAAGAAAATGTATATTTGACCATCATATCACCCACGATTTCCATCATCTCTGAACTAAGTGTGTTGCTTGAGTCTTCCTTTGATTTCTCAAGGGAGTTTGGGAGTGAATGGAATTTGGTGGGGATTAGTGACTAAGGGTATGGGTTTGCAGCATCTGAAGATATATCTGCGTTGTTAAGACTCTAAAGGAATACAAGGACAAATGATTGAAAACGAGCTTGCATATAAGCAAAATTATGTAACATGAAATGGACAAGTTTATGTAACAACACTGCCTAAGCTGTATAAAGTTTAAACACCACTTCTTAATATCTATTGAAAATTTAGCAAGCAATCTCCGTGGCCATAGAATGACATGTGGACTTACTTTTGTAATCAATGGCACGAATTGTTTTCTTAACAACAGTGGACAGTTGACAAACCAGGATGAAATGACATTATCAGCAAGAGTTACCGTGTATTGAGAGTATCTAAGGTGAAACATATCAGTTCGTTTATATTTTATTCAATTTCACAAAGCCAATAATAAAAAGTTTGAGATGTTATCGCGTTAAACAAACCTCGATGATGCTGTGTGAGGCAAACATATTCCAATGACTTGTTTCAAATGGATCGCTGTGAAGTTTTTGTACTAATCACGAAGCTTTGACAATGCTATTTAAACGTTTTAAAAGAATGTTAGCAACTTTTCGTCGAATACGATTGAGTGTTTATACAACCTAGCTCTCCTTAGGGGGTACATTGATATTTCATAAAAGATTTCTTAATTTACGTAACTTCAAGAAACATACCAGAGAGAAATTCTAACAGTGGTATGACAACTTGAGGCGTTGGCGAAAGTTTAGTAAACTTTTCCAGATATGTTGGGAGCAGCCTAAGGACAGAAAATTTAGAAATTATTACCCAAATAATCTTGTGAAGGAGTATCTCGCATAACAAGAGACGTTACATTTAGGCTGGAGTTTATTGAAAAACATTTCTGTAAATTCACTGAGCACATTATCAAGGCACGATTTCAAATATCTCGAAAGTAATAAACTTCTAAAACGCTGCAATTACTTAAATCAACTTCATTCTTTACAAAGTGCTAATGGACATAAAAAACGTCTCAAATTCCAGACAATCTTAAGTAGCCATACCTTGCCATAACTGAAGACATTTCTAACATACATATGGTGAGACAAGATACGCTTAACGTCGTGGAATGAGCAACCAAACCAATCTCCAAAGTACGCATCAGACAAAACTAGACGAAATATACAACAACGTTTAAGCGAGAACAGACAACCGCTGAAAATAAAGTGAAGCAGGTTCTTACCTGTTCATCTTGCCCAATAAAAATGTGGTACGTACACAGCTCTGTTAATACCTGCACATGTTACAATAAAAGATCCAATTAAATCATTAGTATAGTATGATATAATTATGGTATAAATTGGTTATGCTATGGTATGGTGTGATATAATTATGGTATGATATGGTTATCGTATGGTATGATTTGGTCATGGTATGGTATGGTGTGATATAATTTTGGGATTATATGGTTATCGTATGGTATGATATGGTTATCGTATGGTATGATTTGGTTATGGTTAGTTATGGTATGATATGATTATATGATATGATTATATGATATGATTATATGATATGATGTGGTATGGTTATGGTTATGGTATGGTATGGTTTTGGTATAGTTATGGTAAGATATTATGATAGATGCAAAAAACTGAATGATAAGAACCGTACTGGAAAAATTCTAGCGTACAAATGAGGTCGGCGCATATCATGAGGAACACGAAATAATCCAGGAAGAAAATCATAATTTCAAACCTGAATGCAAAGTAAAATTTTTAGTTCATGATTTTAGTGTGAAAAGTGCACAACTTTACATCCCTTACCATTTTAGATAACACTGTACATATTGAACGTAAGTAGTGCTTTCGAGAATGTATCAAGTTTTTATCTTGCAGTGCCTCCGGAAAGTTTCTCAGAACAACATCCAACACCTCCCATTCCAATTTCTAGAAAATGAAGAAAGTTGAACTTCAATCGAAACTTAATGCCAGATGATATATTATGATAGAAAAGTTTACCTGTTGTAAGCACACAGGAATAACATTCATCGCCTCGCTGTAAGGCAGTGAAACAATCCCGGTTGTCTTATCTTCTGCAGAACTAAAACAAAAATGAGAATGTATTACACTAACAAGAAAAGGAATTTTGGAAGCGAATACCTGACATGCCTTGCACTATCATCATTAACCAACGTTTTCCTTTCAGAACAATTAACATACGAAGTGAATTTGACTTTTCCACTTTTGTCTTGCACAAGGCCTTGACGTTGTCAGCTCGCAGACTGAGAAAACATTGAAGAATCTTTACAAAAAAACAATGTAAGACATCATAGAAAAATCGCAAGAAATAACATTGAATTTGGCTTACCACAAGTCGTATCTCCGATGCAATAGACGTCCGATAGCCATTGTCATAATGAGTTTTTATGTGGTACACTAATATATTGAATATTCGTTCTGCAATTACATAATAGGAAAGGGAGAATAAAAAAAAATTATATAACATCAGTGTAAAATGAATGATGGAACTGTACAGAAAAATATGGTGTAGGCATAACACGTGGCCCTGCGAAGTAGTTGGCACTAAGAACCATGCTGTCATGCCTGCCATCACCAGACATCATCAGATAATCTTGGTTTTTTAATGTTGAAAATAATCCGTTTTGATACTTTTTCCTATGAAGATATATCACAGGGAATATTTTTTTCCTACAATTATTATATACAAGTACTATAATATCTAATTCCCGTCTGGTCCTTATTAGGCTATTACTCCTGACAATATTGTCGCACAGAAGAAAAACAATAAATATCTCAGCAAGTATTTGGGCTAAAGACCCCGGAATACCAGTAAACGATAGCGGTTAAAACGATTCTTTGAATAGTATATTCCAACCAGCATATAGTTATAACCTGCATTTGTATTATACGTGAAAATAAGAATTAAAATAATAGCTTGCTTTGTTATCTGAAATTACTCACCCATTGCAAGATATATTTCGGAAATTCCATATTTTTTCGCTTTTTTGGTCTCTGTTGTCTTCAAAATGTCTAGAATTTGACATGTTATCATTCTGTTTAATTCTGAGTAATTCTTTGTGTAGTATGTGCAAAAAAATCAAAGAAAGAGCATTTTATAAGTTCTAAGCGATAATCATTGCTAATCACGTGCTTAAGGCAAGCTCGAATCGGACCTAGGTCAGATTTTCGGCTTTTGGCCCGAAATTTTTATTATTGTGAAATATTATTGCCAGTGATGCGATAATTCATATCATCAGGTATGTTTATATAAAAAATGGGCAAAAATCTTCTAAAGGCTTGATTTTGACGCTAAAGATATCAAAATAATCCTGAATATGTGAGCTAAACCACTGCAACCGGTTTTCGTTTGCATTTGGGCAATATCCAAAGAATTAGGCCGCTTTGATGTGTAATATTGAATATATACAACACGTGAATATCGTAGCTGTGAATAGCTATGTATGCATGGCGGTAAAACGCCGTATTTCCACTGGAATTTGCAATATTTAGCCCTGAAATTTACTACATTTGCGAATTTGTCAGTTTGCTATATTTACTATTATTCCATGCCATGCCCAATTCTACAATATTCTGAAAGGTTCAGTAGTTAAATGTACCACAGAATTCAAGTGCTACAACAGTTTGAAAGATTTACTTGCCTTTTAAATTCCGACTTTCCTGTTCGATGGGGTTCTAAAGCTGGTAGGGGAATAAAGCCTTTTAATAATGATTGAACTGTAATTTCTTGTGAACTTCATGAGAGAAATAATGGAACAAATACACTCATACTGTGATACATTGGCTTGGAATATGCTCCAAAACGTGTGAAATCGAACATTTGTTGTGCAATCGTCTTGCAAATATCAAAGAAACGGTATCAAATTTTGAATATAGATTAACCAATCTGATTGGTTTTTATTGAACCAATCGTGGAGTACAAAAATTGACCAATGACAAATTGACCTGTGTACAGAAATAACCAATCAAGTTGTCTTAATTTTGCTGAATTATGCAAGAGCCTACAGGCTATAAAACAGAGCCGTCTGCGACAGTTTTTCTCAGGTAAGTGAGTTCTTTCTTTAGGTAGGATCAAGGTATGTATAATTAATTTTTTAAATAGAAGTAGACCCCGTGGCCCCGCTGTTAGCTAAGAATCTCTGTCCCCGTATCTGGAAACACGGCTCACTGCTTGTCTAACTGTGTTTTGCTTTTCGTTTTCTAGGGAGCTACTAATAATTTTTTTTTGTATTTTTCAGACAAAGACGATCGTAGTTTAGTTTCAGTATCCAACCCTAAGAAGCCACCCCATATCCATGCCGTCAGTTAAACCCCAGCCAGCAATTGCCTTCATGCTAATTGTGATGCTTAATTTTCTAGGAACAACTCACCATATTTTTTGTCGTTTCAGCTACAGAGTTAGTGGGTTGTGGGTTGTTGGATGTTGTGTCGTCGGTTGTGTGTTTTGTGTTGTGTTGTGTTGTACTGTCTTGTCCTCTACGTTTCGTATTGTCTGCCAGTCGGTTTGGGAGAAGCCCTGTAGCTCTCTCTTTTTCCTGGCCACACAAAGTGTTGTAAATAGCACTCAATAGTAACATTAACATTATTGACATTAACATAAAGTATTGTTGTATATTAATCGCGGGCTCCTTTGTGTTCGTTCGCAAAACGTTTTGGTTGTCTGTTAAAATATAAATTTTACTCGAAGTGTTTTTTCTTTTTTGGTCTATAAATTTATCTCAAATTGAACAGGTTATGGGCCCAGATACTCTATGAACTGCGTCGTTTCAATCGAAGAAACGTTTGCTGTATTAAACGTTTAAATGTCACAAGAAAACAGACTAGTTATCGACAACTACATAGAGGAGTAAAAAATTGGCAGGTATGGAAATATCAAATGCAAGCTATACTGGAAGCAAAAGAGTTGTGGGGCCACGTTGATGGGACGGCAGTTAATCCAGCTTCATCAGAAAGCAGTCCGTCCAGTTCATCGGCTCAACCGGCTTCGAAAAAGCTCAGAGAAAGACCAAAGCCCTACTTTCACAAGTATAAATTCAGATCTCGTACATCTGATTACTGAATGTCAAACGCCAAAGGAAATCTGGGACAAACTGAAGGAACGCTTTGAAAGAAACACGGTAGCAAATAAATTTTTTAAAGCAGAAATTCTTTTCTTTAAAAATGAAAGATTCTGATTCCCTCGATTCAACATCTACGTGGCATGAAGGAAATTACTGATCAACTAGCAGGCAATCAATGCACCCATTCCTGAAGATGAACATATCGTTGCTCTGTCACTTAGCCTTCCACGACATATAACGCTCTAATAACTGCATTGACTGCCAAAAGGTGATGAGCTTAGCCTTTGCTCAAGTGCATCAAGCACTCAGGAGTGAAGAAGAAAGCGTGTCTATACAAGAGCAAAGATGGTGCGAGTCGTGTTGACAAGGGTGAGCATGCGTTGCAGCACGACAAAATGGGCAGAAAGTCTGTCAAATGTTTTGGATGGGGAAGAAAATCATGTGATAAGAAACTGTCCAAAAAGGAAGAAAGGCAGCATGAATGTCGAATAAATCTGGAAATTCTACTAAGTATAAAGCAAGCTCAAGCTGATGCTGATGGGCAAAAGAACGAGGACTCTGGCAATGTATTCATGGTAGGAATGATTGCAGCTGAAGGGACGATTGTTGGATAATTGACTCCGGTGCTTCACAGCACATGACTGCTAATCGTGACTTTGTTGGTAAATTATCATGAGTTCCCAAATCCAGAACCTGTGGCTCTTGGAGACGGTCGTTCTGTCAATGCGTATGGATATGGTCAAAGTTGACATCACCATGATACTTGGAAAAAGAGAAAGATCAAAAGAAATCAGTTCTATTGAAGGTGCTTTATGTTCCAAAATTGGCTACTAATCTTTTCAGTGCACGAGCAGCTGCATCCAATGGAAAGTTGTACAATTTGGCATACCCTATGTTGGATCAAAGATTCTGAGGGACAAGTTGTAGCACTGGTCGACTGGTTGGGAACATGTACCGACTGGACTGCAAAGTTGATAAATTGGAAATCAAGCGTCAATTGCAAATGAAAATTGCACCAAATTGGATCTATGGCACCAGAGAATGGCACATTTGAATGTTGGCCAAATGAAAACCATGGTTTCAAAGGAAATCATCACAGGTACAGACATACCAGGAACTGGCAAGTTAAATTTTTTGTGAAGCTTGTGCAGAAGGAAAGGCCCACAGAGCGCCATATAAACCAGTGGGAGAGATTCAATCAACAAGAAGATTAGAATTGGTCCACAGTGATGTTGCCGGCCCAATGAAAACTGAAAGTTTCGAGGAGCAAAGTACTTCGTCACGTTTATAGATGATTACTCAAGATGTGTCACTGTCTATCGATAAAGCACAAGTCTGAAGTACTCGAGAAATTCAAGGAGTGGGAGGCAGTAGTCACCAACAAGCAGATTGTAAGATTAAGACACTTCGGACAGTAATGGTGGCGAGTATAACATCCACAGAGTTTGCAGATTTTCTAAAGGAGAAAGGAATTCGCCATGAGACACAGTACGCATTCACCTCAGCAGACGGAGTAGCTGAGCGCATGAATCGGACACTTCAAGAAGCAGCTCTCTCTATGATTCTGCATGCTGGACTGTCCAAAGCCTTCTGGGCAGAAGCAGTTTGCAATGCAGCCTATGTTAGAACCGAGTGATCACGACTGCAACTGCGGTAACCCCTTACGAAAGATGGTATGCAAAGAAGCCAGGATCTGTCGAATCTTCGTGTCTTCGGGTGTTCTGCTTACGCTCATGTTCCGGATGCTTCTCGCCAGAAGCTTGATCAAAAGGCAATCAAGATGAGATTCGTGGGCTACAGCCTTACACAGAAAGGATACAGGCTATATGATGAGAATCGACAAAGAATCTTTGTTCGCAGAGATGTTACTTTTAATGAAAACAGACTTTGGGTCTACAAAAGTCCAAATGAAGTGCGATGAAGATAGCACAGGATGTGTCGAAGACGAAGTGGAGTCAAAAGGCGAGATGAGAAAACCGTGCAAGGTCAGCAAGATCTCCAAAAGGACTCGACGCTCAGAACGAGAAAAAAATCCACCGATTACTACCACGATGAGTTGCTGGAGTCACCACGGCCAAGTATGCAGCACTTTATGCAGCTGAAATCGAAGAACCAGAAACGTTAAAGGACGCTCTTGACAGTGAGTATGCACAGAATGGAAAAGCAGCTGCAGATGCTGAGTACCAGTCTCTGGTAGGAATGAGACTTGGGAACTAGTTGAACTGCCAGCTGGACGCAACATATCAGTTGCAAGTGGGTTTTCAAAGTAAAGCACGATGAAACCGGAAAAGTAGAGAGATTAAGGTCGTTTTAGTAGCTAAAGGTTTCCTACAGAAATATGGAATTGACTACGATGAAACTTACTCTCCAGTAGTTCGCTTCTCGTCAATTCGCGCTCTTCTGGCTTTCGGTATTTCTCAGCAAATGCTAATCCATCAAATGGATGTAGTGACAGCATTCTTAAATGGTACCCTTGATGAAGAAATATACATGCAACAGCCCGAAGGATATGTCCAACCAGGAAAAAGAGCGTGGTGTGTCGCCTCAACAAATCACTTTATGGCCTGAAGCAAAGCTCACGCTGTTGGAACAACGTCTTCAAGAATTTATGTTGTCATTGGGATTTGTTCAAAGCACCGCAGACTCTTGTGTATTCATTCGCGTATCGATGATAAGCTGGCGTTTGTCACGGTACACGTTGACGATCTCATACTCCTGACGCAAAGTGAAGAAGAGATGATCGATCTCAAAACAAGCCTATCAAATCACTTCAAGATGAAAGACATGGCATACTCCATTATTGCTAGGAGTCAGTGCAATAATGAAGGACGTGTTGTACAACTCAATCAGGAACAATAATATCGCAAAAGATTCTTCGAAAGTACAAATTAGAGAATTGCAAACCAGTGTCAACCCCAATGGATTTAAATGTCAAACTAGTCAAAGAGGATGGATATAGCAAACCAGTAAACGCTATTCAGTATCAATCAATGGTGGGGAGTCTTCTATACGCAGCAATAGCCACTCGTCCAGATATAGCCCACGCAGTGGCAGCGTTGGCAAAATTCAACTCTCACCGACCGAGGCACATCTAACAGCTGTTAAACGCGTTTTTCGGTATTTGAAGGGAACTGCTCAGCTACAGTTGCAGTACCAAGAAATCGACACTCGTGTAGAAGGATATTCGGATGCAGACTGGGCTTCGGATTCAGATGACCGACGATCAACCTCTGGAAACGTATTTATGATGTCCGGGGCCAATCAGTTGGACTAGCAAAAAGCAACCAACAGTGGCTCTTTCGACTTCCGATATCCGAATACATTGCGTTAGTGTTTTGCGACCCAGGAAGCAGTATGGCTTGCGACAATTGATGCAAGACCTAAAGATGAATTGTACCACAGCCACAGTCATACACGAAGATAATCAGGGCGCTATCGCGATGTCCAGAAATCCAGTGTTACACAAGCGGACGAAACACATTGATATCAAATACCATTTCGTTCGAGAGAAAATTGAAGACGGAACAATCGAGTTGAAATACTGTCCAACTAATGAAATGGTGGCAGACATTTTCACAAAGCCACTACCCAAAGGACAATTTGAATATCTAAGAGGCAAGCTTGGACTTGTATAAACTTTTAAAATGACATATTGAGTGAGTGGGAGTGTTGTAAATAGCACTCAATAGTAACATTAACATTATTGACATTAACATAAAGTATTGTTGTATATTAATCGCGGGCTCCTTTGTGTTCGTTCGCAAAACGTTTTGGTTGTCTGTTAAAATATAAATTTTACTCGAAGTGTTTTTTCTTTTTTGGTCTATAAATTTATCTCAAATTGAACACAAAGAACACATTTTGCGGATACTCCTCTTTATGAGTTCATGGGTTCGAATCCCATGAATGTGTCAATTTCGCGCTGATATCTAATGTGGTCTGTCTCAAATACAAAAGCACAAAATCCAACGGACAATCTGCATCTTTTCATCACACCAACTACAAGTGTTGTCCTCATACAACAGAATGGAACTTCCAACGGAGCAAAGAGTAACCAATACCCAAGAAGAAGTTCTTGTACCTTCTCAAACAGGACAGAATGCGTCACTTGTTAATGAAGTATTCTCGATGTTTAAGGGAACCTCTCAGTTAGACGTGCGATCAGAGGATATTTCAAAGTGGTAAGCTCATTTAAACTTGTGATTACTCTGCGAATACTTCACCCATTTTAATAAATATGAGACCACTAAACTCATTGCTGTCCGGTCGTAAACGGCGCACACAGATAATTTCGGTTTTATCTGGAAGTGTTTTATCAATTCAACTAGAAATTGTATTATCTTAAAGAAAAAACATTTACCTATTTGTATAACTTTAGTTCATTTCAAAAGCTTTCCTATAAGCCAAGATATTTATTGCAGAACTTGTACTTTTTAAATTGAATGTTAGAGAAGCAAAAATACGCAAAGCCTTCCAAAAATCTCGCCTAAAAACCTCCAAATATTTGTAGCTTACATTGGGATCAATATTTTCATATATTTTACTCGAAATACAGTTGCTTTGGCGATTTGTAGTGATATTTCCAACAAATGTGTTTACAAACGGAAACCCGAAAATGTGCATATAATTATCACCATATTAGCGAAAATTTGACAATTATGACCTCTAGGGACAATTTTACCCAGAAATCGATTTCTGGGCTTATTTTACCCCCACGGGGTAGGCAACATTACGTTTTTGACACCTCTAACCTCACGCGACAACCACTTGTGCATGCGGCTGAGCAACGCCTCGCTATACACAATAACAAATAAAAAAATCTATATTTTTCGAGTTTTTCTGCCCATCCTGACTTAAATCCTATCAGAAAAGATAACTAATGCCTTTACAGTTTATATGTAACGGTTAAAAGACGACAGGATAAAAAATAACGAAGAAAATAACGAAATTCCAAAGGCGAGTTATATTTCCATTTTGTAATCCTGTGTAATTTGATATGATTTTTAGAGCTGCACTGCAGTGTCAGGTTAACAGCAATATTGATTAATTTCTTGATTAGAAATTTTCGAGCTATATTTTGGTGGTATTTTTGTGCTTTTTAAATTAAACGGATTAATTTCAACATTAAAAAACCAAGATGATTTCATGATATCTGGTGATGGAAGCATGACAGCATGGGTCATAGCGCTAAGTATTATGCGTACACAATATTTCACTGGTGTTATAAAAAATAGATTTTTTTTCTCCCTTTCCTATTATGTAATTGCATTTACCAATATATATGTAACTGTCAGGGGTGGGGGTATTATGTGAATATGAAAGAAAACAACCTGCATTTTGTTCTGTATATTCTTGTGTTATAGAAGTCAAAAATACATGCTGTTACTATACTGTATAGGCCCTTGTGATTCATATACAATTATAGTTTCAATTGTGTGATAGTTATGTTCTTGTAATCTCAATTGTAGATTCTATGGCATATAGAGTCGAATTGGTACGGCAAAATATCTTTGAGAATTGAAGTTTATGGCGGTTCTTCAGGTATGTTCTGGCAATTCACTGAAATACTATTTGTTTGCTAAGGAATGTTGTCCCATGGCAGCGGTACGCATGAACCTGGGATATCACAATGCTGATAGCCTCACAACCCTGGACAATAATATAATAATTTACTTGTTCCTTGTGTTTCAATTTTAGATCAAATAAAGTATGGCAACCCAGGAGTTGCTAACAATTATTACCTTTCTCTTATCACTGACTACACCTCCATCCATCGCTGTGCCATACATGGATTTGATAGACTGACATACCAAGCAAGGTAAATATTGCAGGCTACATGGTATATGTTCAGTTTATTATTATGTCATATTAGGACTGTTGGACATTATTTTTTTATTTAGTAATTCCCCTATATGGGAATGTGATAAAATTCGATGTTAACCCCCAAGTAAAGATTTCACAAAATCAATGAAAATAACGCTGTACCTCGACTGGTTTCAATTCTGGAGGAGCCGTGTATGGCAAAATTATATGCATTATCATTTCATTTTTGTTGATGATTGTTCGATGGTGTTTTGGTGCCAGAAGATAATTGATACTAATTATTGGCCCACGTACTGAAGACACATAACATCCCAGATAATAGCAACAAGTGTTGGGAATGCGGATTAGTCGACAGGACATGGTCGCTTAAATGAGGCAGCTTCCTGGTCTGCACGGAAAAATAACCAGGACCAAATGCATTCGGCAAGAAAGATGTTTGTCGGAGCGATTTCACTCAAAGTCGTCGTAATTATAATTAGTGGGTGAAGACCTATTCTGTGTCCTGTAGTTCCGACGGGCAAAAATTCGATCATTACAAAATAAATGGACTTGTCAGGGTTAGCTGGATTAATAAGCAAGGCTTCTACAGATTACTCTGTCACGTTATATGCATCACATCATTTCCATGCGGTCATATATAACTTTTAATGTGTTATTAAGATTAATTGTTTAACAAATTATTCATTTCATTAGAGACTCGCTGGTGGAAAATGTCCTATCACCAACTGTAACCGCGCTTTACATCCGCATTCATCCAAAGACATGGTACGCAACATATCTTTGAGAATTGAAGTTTATAGCTGTTTTTCAGGTATGTTCTAGCAATTCACTGAATTACTATTTGTTCACTAAGGAATGAGAAATGACTGAGAGATCCATCTGACTGAAATATATAGCGAAAATTTTTCAATAAGTGGCTTATGTAAGAGCGAGTTTTTGATTTAGAAATAAATTCTTTACACCCTACCAGCGGGTTTGTCAGGTTTTTTACTAACTTAGGTGCATTGGAATACAAGTAAAAATAAGGCGTGTTTTAGAAGTTATACCTGGACGAGGAATCCAGCATATCATTATGAGGAACAAAGCTATTATAGCGGTATATACTCAGGGCTATCACAATCAAGTTTAGTGTTATCGCTTTATTTCAATGTTTGCTGCACGGTCGGATTCTCAGAATTAAAAGAAAATCAAGCGAAAAGTTTCACACGTACAAAAGTATAGGTATGGAACTGGGGCCAGTTGTTCGAAAGATGGATAACTTATCAAACGGATAAGTCCTATCCAACGGATAAATCTGGATAGTTATCCATTTGATAAAAACGCGTTGCAGGAAGCGTGGATAGTGAAGTGGATAGCTACCCAATAGATAAGTTAAAATTTACCAGAAGAAAACAGTATTATTCTGAAATTTCGTACCACAACGTCAGCTGTTGCTAAGCATTTACAACATTGAATTCATAATCATTACGAATTCTCGAATATAGTTACTGAATGGAAAAAGCTTGAACAAGTGATTTGCTCGAACTTTGCACTTCACATCATAGTGATTTTATTAATTAAACACATTGCAATTTTATTCCTTGACCTTGCAACGCTTTGCCTTTCGGTCCAATAGCAAATTTAGAAACACTATTTTAATGTTCGTGAACGAAATTACTTAGATATTAGCAAGTTTCCTTGGAATAGGTTGAATCTTTCTTTGTATATTCGCGTTTATAAACTGATTAGAAGCGTCTAGTAAATTTACCACCTGTTATAAATGCGAGGTTGTCCAAAAAATCGCCGGTCGAACGGAATGTGTAGGCAACGTGAAACGCTGCTGCGACAAATTGCACTTCGAAAACATTTTTAATATATAGTGAATACAATCATGATGTGTATTAGTTTGTTGAAACACAGTAAGAGGAATCTTGCATTTTTGTCCTATTTTATATAAATGTTTACAGTGTTACCTTGTATCTTTGAATTTATCAACTAGATAGTGGATTTAAACCACCTCCGGACCTTGGATAAATTTATCCGGTAGATAGCGATTTTTATCCTCTGGTTAAAGTTATACAAGCTTCGTGCAACCCAAATCACACGCTGGATAAAACTTATCCGTTGGATAGTGAGTTATCCGTTGGATAGCGACTTATCCACCTTTCGAACAACCGGCCCCTGTTCTTTTATTTATCGGAATAACTAGTGATGTGATCTTACATGAAGCATTTTAAGTCATGCTGCTAAACTGTCGTGCTGGCTTCGCCACTGAGTATTTTATTTGCTCGCAGAGCCTCTCTGCCGAACGTGACCGTCGGCCAGTCTTCACCATGTACGGTGACAGTTATATTCTGCCTTTTAACTTGCCGACATGCAATGTTTCATTGCACGGTGAGTTTTCAACTTTACTGAAGGCGCTACTATACAATATGCAATTTTCCTTACAACTTGCAATGCAATTATAATTCCGGAAGATGTTAATTTGTAAAGAGTGTTCGAAATACTAAGGAAACGTTAGCAGATTGTAATAGATGTTCGTATTTGACAACTTTAGATGCATCAGGAGTAGAATGGTTTTGCAATTTGCAAGGAAAGTTGCGTAGTGTAACAGCGCCTTGAGATTGTTTCGGAAAGCTGGTTAAATTTCGATGTAACTTGCAAACATGTAATGTTTCATTGCAATTGCGAGTTGAAAATAAGGGTCATTGGACGGAAGAACGGGACAAGTATCGTAGTTTTCAACATACCTTTTATAAGGGCGGAGACATTGATCTTCCATCCACGGTCGGTTTTATCATTTTTTCTGCTTTTTCTATCATTTCTTTATCCTACAAAAGACAAAAACCTTGTTAAATCGTTGATCAATCTAACACTTTTAAAAGCTTTCTCTCCTAACTGAACTAATTTTATTTATACCGTATAGTTCTATCAGTTCTAAATTGTCCTTCATGGAGGTCCAGTAGGGGTCATCCCGTATTGATCCAGTGTTACTACAGGAGGAAACCTGAACTAAACTGACTTTATTTATGCTGGATAGCTGTATCAGTTCTAAACTTCAACCAAACTAATTCTAACAATTCGAAAAAGCTGGGACTTCAGACGAAAAAGGTCAGCCGATTTTGAAAAATCTTAGATGCGGGGTGTCATAAGGCGGTTAGTAATTTCATCATCACCTTCATCCAAGGATGTTCCAGAGCTTCTGAAACCGTGATGCATTTTCTGTGACCAACAGTAAGCAGTTTTGTTATAAGATCCTTAGCTTCACTGCTAACATTCTTCCAGAGGTTGTTCGGAAATTTATACGACCCTTCTTTGACTTGTTTCTCCAATGGGTTATTTGCCTGCTTTGAAAATAAAGAAGATCCGGAAAGTCTAAAAGACGTTAACTTTTCATTGACGTACTCCAATTTTGAAATGAGGTTAACCTACCTCCAGCTTCATTACAAATCGTGTTCACTACGTGAATTTGAGTAAACTGAAGTATATGGCATACCAAACATATAACACACGATTTCTTGTAGGATCGTTTTTCGAGCTACGGGATTAACATTTTGGTAGCGAGGTAACTTGGTGTACCACAGATTGTTTCCATATAGGAATTCTGATCTAAAAAATTAATTGTTATCATTGAGAAACTGTAACAATGAGAAATAACTGAACCTAAAACGTTTGCAGAATGCGCTCTGCTTTCGTAAAACGAAATCAGGGACAAAACTC
>NW_021163593.1:20000-33191 GCF_004324835.1 Dendronephthya gigantea | reverse complement strand
TTAGAAATGTAACCCTCTATTTGACGATTTTCATTTTTTCGTTTAAATCCAATGCACCACATGGGGCACTGTGCAATAGACCTTTAGACACAAAAAAATACAAAAGAAGACAAAGAAAAAATATGCAATGAGCAACGCATGAGCAACTTAGAATAGAATTCAATAATGCAATTGGATATTGCAGGGAACATGCATGATTTAAGTTCTTTGAGTACTGTATACTACGAGTTGCATGAGCAGAAGTTAAAATTATTTTGCGACAGACGTGATGTTGGCTCATTAATGCATTGGGAGGGCACTGAAACTTTGGATCTTTGGATCCTTAGGTTATATAACTCTGAACCCTTATATCTTGAAAGGGTGTAATCTCGCACCTACGCACCTAATGCACCTGTAAATAGTCTGCCTATCAAAATTCTTGAGAGATTCTGTTTTAAAAAACACGATAAAGTTTTAAGTGCGATAGAGTCCCTCCCTCATTGCTGCTACTGTGCTTTAGATGACTTTTAAATACAAAATGCAAGCATATTCTTATTTTGGCTATATGACAAGCCAAGTACGTGGCCATGCAAGTTTCTGACATGGACATATTTGTTTTTCCTATGGATAATATAATCACTTAACACAATTCTCTGTTTCTTAGACTGACTGTTTCACAGCACATTCGTATACTTTTACAGCAAATCATTTTGGTAAGTTATTTTTCCTGTCTGTGTCTTTAACTCTTAGTTATTTATATCTTTTTATAGTGACACTTTATAAACACAGCATAGGCAATATATTTGCTATTTAAGATGGAATAATATCTATTTTACTCTTATGCTTTGGATTCCTAGGATATTAATTAGTGTTCAAATTCTGTCACCCGTTGATTGTTTGTTCTGAATCAAATGATGGTCGGTTCAGTGCATAAATTGTCTATTGCTGAGTCGTCCCCGTTTGCGACCAATTTTGTAATTCTGTAACTTTATTGTAACTCCATGCATGTTTCTAAAGCGAATTGCTGGCATCTTTTGAACATTTCTTCGTGTTCTTCCATGCACCATATTATTAGAAATGTAACCCTTTATTTGACGATTTTCATTTTTTCGTTTAAATCCAATGCACCACATGGGACACTGTGCAATAGACCTTTAGACACAAAAAAAATACAAAAATAGACAAAGAAAAAATATGCAATGAGCAACGCATGAGCAACTTAGAATAGAATTCAATAATGCAATTGAATATTGCAGGGAACATGATTTAAGTTCTTTGAGTACTGTATACTACGAGTTGCATGAGCAGAAGTTAAAATTATTTTGCGACAGACGTGATGTTGGCTCATTAATGCATTGGGAGGGCACTGAAACTTTATATCTTTGGATCCTTAGGTTATATAACTCTGAACCCTTATATCTTGAAAGGGTGTAATCTCGCACCTACGCACCTAATGCACCTGTAAATAGTCTGCCTATCAAAATTCTTGTGAGATTCTGTTTTAAAAAACACGATAAAGTTTTAAGTGCGATAGAGTCCCTCCCTCATTGTTGCTACTGTGCTTTAGATGACTTTTAAATACAAAATGCAAGCATATTCTTATTATGGCTATATGACAAGCCAAGTACGTGGCCATGCAAGTTTCTGACATGGACATATTTGTTTTTCCTATGGATAATATAATCACTTAACACAATTCTCTGTTTCTTAGACTGACTGTTTCACAGCACATTCGTATACTTTTACAGCAAATCATTTTGGTAAGTTATTTTTCCTGTCTGTGTCTTTAACTCTTAGTTATTTATATCTTTTTATAGTGACACTTTATAAACACAGCATAGGCAATATATTTGCTATTTAAGATGGAATAATATCTATTTTACTCTTATGCTTTGGATTCCTAGGATATTAATTAGTGTTCAAATTCTGTCACCCCTTGATTGTTTGTTCTGAATCAAATGATGGTCGATTCAGTGCATATAAATTGTCTATTGCTGAGTCGTCCCCGTTTGCGACCAATTTTGTTAATCTGTAACTTTATTGTAACTCCATGCATGTTTCTAAAGCGAATTGCTGGCATCTTTTGAACATTTCTTCGTGTTCTTCCATGCACCATATTATTAGAAATGTAACCCTTATTTGACGATTTTCATTTTTTCGTTTAAATCCAATGCACCACATGGGGCACTTGCAATAGACCTTTAGACACAAAAAAATACAAAAGAAGACAAAGAAAAAATATGCAATGAGCAATGCATGAGCAACTTAGAATAGAATTCAATAATGCAATTGAATATTGCAGGGAACATGCATGATTTAAGTTCTTTGAGACTGTATACTACGAGTTGCATGAGCAGAAGTTAAAATTATTTTGCGACAGACGTGATGTTGGCTCATTAATGCATTGGGAGGGCACTGAAACTTTGGATCTTTGGATCCTTAGGTTATATAACTCTGAACCCTTATATCTTGAAAGGGTGTAATCTCGCACCTACGCACCTAATGCACCTGTAAATAGTCTGCCTATCAAAATTCTTGAGAGATTCTGTTTTAAAAAACACGATAAAGTTTTAAGTGCGATAGAGTCCCTCCCTCATTGCTGCTACTGTGCTTTAAATGACTTTTAAATACAAAATGCAAGCATATTCTTATTTTGGCTATAGGACAAGCCAAGTACGTGGCCATGCAAGTTTCTGACATGGACATATTTGTTTTTCCTATGGATAACATTATCACTTAACACAATTCTCTGTTTCTTAGACTGACTGTTTCACAGCACATTCGTATACTTTACAGCAGATTATTTTGGTAAGTTTTTTTTCCTGTCTGTGTTTTTAACTCTTAGTTATTTATATCTTTTTATAGTGACACTTTATAAACACAGCATAGGCAATATATTTGCTATTTAATGGAATAATATCTATTTTACTTTATGCTTTGGATTCCTAGGATATTAATTAGTGTTCAAATTCTGTCACCCCTTGATTGTTTGTTCTGAATCAAATGATGGTCGATTCAGTGCATATAAATTGTCTATTGCTGAGTCGTCCCCGTTTGCGACCAATTTTGTAATTCAGTAACTTTATTGTAACTCCATGCATGTTTCTGAAGCGAATTGCTGGCATCTTTTAAACATTTCTTCGTGTTCTTCCATGCACCATATTATTAGAAATGTAACCCTTTATTTGACGATTTTCATTTTTTCGTTTAAATCCAATGCACCACATGGGGCACTTTGCAATAGACCTTTAGACACAAAAAAAAATACAAAAAAAGAGAAAGAAAAAATATGCAATGAGCAACGCATGAGCAACTTAAAATAGAATTCAATAATGATGTTATTGAATATTGCAGGGAACATGATTTAAGTTATTTGAGTACTGTATACTACGAGTTGCATGAGCAGAAGCTAAGATTATTTTGCGACAGACGTGATGTTGGCTCATTTAATGCATTGGGAGGGCACTGAAACATTGGATCTTTGGATCCTTAGGTTATATAACTCTGAACCCTTATATCTTGAAAGGGTGTAATCTCGCACCTACGCACCTAATGCACCTGTAAATAGTCTGCCTATCAAAATTCTTGAGAGATTCTGTTTTAAAAAACACGATAAAGTTTTAAGTGCGATAGAGTCCCTCCCTCATTGCTGCTACTGTGCTTTAGATGACTTTTAAATACAAAATGCAAGCATATTCTTATTTTGGCTATATGACAAGCCAAGTACGTGGCCATGCAAGTTTCTGACATGGACATATTTGTTTTTCCTATGGATAATATAATCACTTAACACAATTCTCTGTTTCTTAGACTGACTGTTTCACAGCACATTCGTATACTTTTCCAGCAAATCATTTTGGTAAGTTATTTTTCCTGTCTGTGTCTTTAACTCTTAGTTATTTATATCTTTTTATAGTGACACTTTATAAACACAGCATAGGCAATATATTTGCTATTTAAGATGGAATAATATCTATTTTACTCTTATGCTTTGGATTCCTAGGATATTAATTAGTGTTCAAATTCTGTCACCCCTTGATTGTTTGTTCTGAATCAAATGATGGTCGATTCAGTGCATATAAATTGTCTATTGCTGAGTCGTCCCCGTTTGCGACCAATTTTGTAATTCTGTAACTTTATTGTAACTCCATGCATGTTTCTAAAGCGAATTGCTGGCATCTTTTGAACATTTCTTCGTGTTCTTCCATGCACCATATTATTAGAAATGTAACCCTCTATTTGACGATTTTCACCTTTTCGTTTAAATCCAATGCACCACATGGGGCACTTTGCAATAGACCTTTAGACACAAAAAAATACAAAAGAAGACAAAGAAAAAATATGCAATGAGCAATGCATGAGCAACTTAGAATAGAATTCAATAATGCAATTGAATATTGCAGGGAACATGCATGATTTAAGTTCTTTGAGTACTGTATACTACGAGTTGCATGAGCAGAAGTTAAAATTATTTTGCGACAGACGTGATGTTGGCTCATTAATGCATTGGGAGGGCACTGAAACTTTGGATCTTTGGATCCTTAGGTTATATAACTCTGAACCCTTATATCTTGAAAGGGTGTAATCTCGCACCTACGCACCTAATGCACCTGTAAATAGTCTGCCTATCAAAATTCTTGAGAGATTCTGTTTTAAAAAACACGATAAAGTTTTAAGTGCGATAGAGTCCCTCCCTCATTGCTGCTACTGTGCTTTAAATGACTTTTAAATACAAAATGCAAGCATATTCTTATTTTGGCTATATGACAAGCCAAGTACGTGGCCATGCAAGTTTCTGACATGGACATATTTGTTTTTCCTATGGATAATATAATCACTTAACACAATTCTCTGTTTCTTAGACTGACTGTTTCACAGCACATTCGTATACTTTTACAGCAAATCATTTTGGTAAGTTATTTTTCCTGTCTGTGTCTTTAACTCTTAGTTATTTATATCTTTTTATAGTGACACTTTATAAACACAGCATAGGCAATATATTTGCTATTTAAGATGGAATAATATCTATTTTACTCTTATGCTTTGGATTCCTAGGATATTAATTAGTGTTCAAATTCTGTCACCCCTTGATTGTTTGTTCTGAATCAAATGATGGTCGGTTCAGTGCATAAATTGTCTATTGCTGAGTCGTACCCGTTTGCGACCAATTTTGTAATTCTGTAACTTTATTGTAACTCCATGCATGTTTCTAAAGCGAATTGCTGGCATCTTTTGAACATTTCTTCGTGTTCTTCCATGCACCATATTATTAGAAATGTAACCCTCTATTTGACGATTTTCATTTTTTCGTTTAAATCCAATGCACCACATGGGGCACTTTGCAATAGACCTTTAGACACAAAAAAAATACAAAAGAAGACAAAGAAAAAATATGCAATGAGCAATGCATGAGCAACTTAGAATAGAATTCAATAATGCAATTGAATATTGCAGGGAACATGCATGATTTAAGTTCTTTGAGTACTGTATACTACGAGTTGCATGAGCAGAAGTTAAAATTATTTTGCGACAGACGTGATGTTGGCTCATTAATGCATTGGGAGGGCACTGAAACTTTGGATCTTTGGATCCTTAGGTTATATAACTCTGAACCCTTATATCTTGAAAGGGTGTAATCTCGCACCTACGCACCTAATGCACCTGTAAATAGTCTGCCTATCAAAATTCTTGAGAGATTCTGTTTTAAAAAACACGATAAAGTTTTAAGTGCGATAGAGTCCCTCCCTCATTGCTGCTACTGTGCTTTAGATGACTTTTAAATACAAAATGCAAGCATATTCTTATTTTGGCTATATGACAAGCCAAGTACGTGGCCATGCAAGTTTCTGACATGGACATATTTGTTTTTCCTATGGATAATATAATCACTTAACACAATTCTCTGTTTCTTAGACTGACTGTTTCACAGCACATTCGTGTACTTTTCCAGCAAATCATTTTGGTAAGTTATTTTTCCTGTCTGTGTCTTTAACTCTTAGTTATTTATATCTTTTTATAGTGACACTTTATAAACACGGCATAGGCAATATATTTGCTATTTATGATGGAATAATATCTATTTTACTTTTATGCTTTGGATTCCTAGGATATTAATTAGTGTTCAAATTCTGTCACCCCTTGATTGTTTGTTCTGAATCAAATGATGGTCGATTCAGTGCATATAAATTGTCTATTGCTGAGTCGTCCCCGTTTGCGACCAATTTTGTAATTCTGTAACTTTATTGTAACTCCATGCATGTTTCTAAAGCGAATTGCTGGCATCTTTTGAACATTTCTTCGTGTTCTTCCATGCACCATATTATTAGAAATGTAACCCTCTATTTGACGATTTTCATTTTTTCGTTTAAATCCAATGCACCACATGGGGCACTGTGCAATAGACCTTTAGACACAAAAAAAATACAAAAAAAGACAAAGAAAAAATATGCAATGAGCAACGCATGAGCAACTTAAAATAGAATTCAATAATGATATTGAATATTGCAGGGAACATGATTTAAGTTCTTTGAGTACTGTATACTACGAGTTGCATGAGCAGAAGTTAAAATTATTTTGCGACAGACGTGATGTTGGCTCATTAATGCATTGGGAGGGCACTGAAACTTTGGATCTTTGGATCCTTAGGTTATATAACTCTGAACCCTTATATCTTGAAAGGGTGTAATCTCGCACCTACGCACCTAATGCACCTGTAAATAGTCTGCCTATCAAAATTCTTGAGAGATTCTGTTTTAAAAAACACGATAAAGTTTTAAGTGCGATAGAGTCCCTCCCTCATTGCTGCTACTGTGCTTTAGATGACTTTTAAATACAAAATGCAAGCATATTCTTATTTTGGCTAAATGACAAGCCAAGTACGTGGCCATGCAAGTTTCTGACATGGACATATTTGTTTTTCCTATATGGATAATATAATCACTTAACACAATTCTCTGTTTCTTAGACTGACTGTTTCACAGCACATTCGTATACTTTTCCAGCAAATCATTTTGGTAAGTTATTTTTCCTGTCTGTGTCTTTAACTCTTAGTTATTTATATCTTTTTATAGTGACACTTTATAAACACAGCATAGGCAATATATTTGCTATTTAAGATGGAATAATATCTATTTTACTCTTATGCTTTGGATTCCTAGGATATTAATTAGTGTTCAAATTCTGTCACCCCTTGATTGTTTGTTCTGAATCAGATGATGGTCGATTCAGTGCATATAAATTGTCTATTGCTGAGTCGTCCCCGTTTGCGACCAATTTTGTAATTTTGTAACTTTATTGTAACTCCATGCATGTTTCTAAAGCGAATTGCTGGCATCTTTTGAACATTTCTTCGTGTTCTTCCATGCACCATATTATTAGAAATGTAACCCTCTATTTGACGATTTTCACCTTTTCGTTTAAATCCAATGCACCACATGGGGCACTTTGCAATAGACCTTTAGACACAAAAAAAATACAAAGAAAAAGAAAAATATGCAATGAGCAATGCATGAGCAACTTAAATAGAATTCTAATGCAATTGAATATTGCAGGGAACATGCATGATTTAAGTTCTTTGAGTACTGTATAACGAGTTGAGCAGAAGTTAAAATTATTTTGCGACAGACGTGATGGGGTCATTCAAATGCATTGGGAGGGCACTGAAACTTTGGATCTTTGGATCCTTAGGTTATAACTCTGAACCCTTATATCTTGAAAGGGTGTAATCTCGCACCTACGCACCTAATGCACCTGTAAATAGTCTGCCTATCAAATTCTTGAGAGATTCTGTTTTAAAAAACACGATAAAGTTTTAAGTGCGATAGAGTCCCTCCCTCATTGCTGCTACTGTGCTTTAGATGACTTTTAAATACAAAATGCAAGCATATTCTTATTTTGGCTATATGACAAGCCAAGTACGTGGCCATGCAAGTTTCTGACATGGACTTATTTGTTTTTCCTATGGATAATATAATCACTTAACACAATTCTCTGTTTCTTAGACTGACTGTTTCACAGCACATTCGTATACTTTTACAGCAAATCATTTGGTAAGTTCTTTTTCCTGTCTGTGTCTTTAACTCTTAGTTATTTATATCTTTTTATAGTGACACTTTATAAACACAGCATAGGCAATATTTTGCTATTTAAGATGGAATAATATCTATTTTACTCTTATGCTTTGGATTCCTAGGATATTAATTAGTGTTCAAATTCTGTCACCCTTGATTGTTTGTTCTGAATCAGATGATGGTCGATTCAGTGCATATAAATTGTCTATTGCTGAGTCGTCCCCGTTTGCGACCAATTTTGTAATTTTGTAACTTTATTGTAACTCCATGCATGTTTCTAAAGCGAATTGCTGGCATCTTTTGAACATTTCTTCGTGTTCTTCCATGCACCATATTATTAGAAATGTAACCCTCTATTTGACGATTTTCACCTTTTCGTTTAAATCCAATGCACCACATGGGGCACTTTGCAATAGACCTTTAGACACAAAAAAAGACAAAAGAAGACAAAGAAAAAATATGCAATGAGCAATGCATGAGCAACTTAGAATAGAATTCAATAATGCATTGAATATTGCAGGGAACAATGATGCATGTTGAGTACTGTATACTACGAGTTGCATGAGCAGAAGTTAAAATTATTTTGCGACAGACGTGATGTTGGCTCATTAATGCATTGGGAGGGCACTGAAACTTTGGATCTTTGGATCCTTAGGTTATATAACTCTGAACCCTTATATCTTGAAAGGGTGTAATCTCGCACCTACGCACCTAATGCACCTGTAAATAGTCTGCCTATCAAAATTCTTGAGAGATTCTGTTTTAAAAAACACGATAAAGTTTTAAGTGCGATAGAGTCCCTCCCTCATTGCTGCTACTGTGCTTTAGATGACTTTTAAATACAAAATGCAAGCATATTCTTATTTTGGCTAAATGACAAGCCAAGTACGTGGCCATGCAAGTTTCTGACATGGACATATTTGTTTTTCCTATGGATAATATAATCACTTAACACAATTCTCTGTTTCTTAGACTGACTGTTTCACAGCACATTCGTGTACTTTTCCAGCAAATCATTTTGGTAAGTTATTTTTCCTGTCTGTGTCTTTAACTCTTAGTTATTTATATCTTTTTATAGTGACACTTTATAAACACGGCATAGGCAATATATTTGCTATTTATGATGGAATAATATCTATTTTACTTTTATGCTTTGGATTCCTAGGATATTAATTAGTGTTCAAATTCTGTCACCCCTTGATTGTTTGTTCTGAATCAAATGATGGTCGATTCAGTGCATATAAATTGTCTATTGCTGAGTCGTCCCCGTTTGCGACCAATTTTGTAATTCTGTAACTTTATTGTAACTCCATGCATGTTTCTAAAGCGAATTGCTGGCATCTTTTGAACATTTCTTCGTGTTCTTCCATGCACCATATTATTAGAAATGTAACCCTCTATTTGACGATTTTAATTTTTCGTTTAAATCCAATGCACCACATGCATGGGGCACTGTGCAATAGACCTTTAGACACAAAAAATACAAAAGAAGACAAAGAAAAAATATGCAATGAGCAACGCATGAGCAACTTAGAATAGAATTCAATAATGCAATTGGATATTGCAGGGAACATGATTTAAGTTCTTTGAAACTGTATACTGCGAGTTGCATGAGCAGAAGTTAAATTATTTTGTCACAGACGTCATGTTGGCTCATTTAATGCATTGGGAGGGCACTGAAACTTTATATCTTTGGATCCTTAGGTTATATAACTCTGAACCCTTATATCTTGAAAGGGTGTAATCTCGCACCTACGCACCTAATGCACCTGTAAATAGTCTGCCTATCAAAATTCTTGAGAGATTCTGTTTTAAAAAACACGATAAAGTTTTAAGTGCGATAGAGTCCCTCCCTCATTGCTGCTACTGTGCTTTAGATGACTTTCAAATACAAAATGCAAGCATATTCTTATTTTGGCTATATGACAAGCCAAGTACGTGGCCATGCAAGTTTCTGACATGGACATATTTCTTTTTCCTATGGATAATATAATCACTTAACACAATTCTCTGTTTCTTAGACTGACTGTTTCACAGCACATTCGTATACTTTTACAGCAAATCATTTTGGTAAGTTATTTTTCCTGTCTGTGTCTTTAACTCTTAGTTATTTATATCTTTTTATAGTGACACTTTATAAACACAGCATAGGCAATATATTTGCTATTTAAGATGGAATAGCATCTATTTTACTCCTAACATCTTTTTCGCTGCAATATATATTTTTAGGATGGAACATGTGAGAAATCCTTTTGACCTTTGTTACATTAACCCATTTAAAAGATCACTATTAAGCAAACTTTGACTGAGAGTTTTTAAATGATGCATGTGGTAAGTTTATTACAATTTTTGTTAACATTTAACAAAATCTACTCTGTCACTGTTACACTATGCAATTTTCTTGCAACTCTTTGTGCAATTATAATTTTGAGGCATGTTGATTTGTAACCAGTGTTCGAAAGTTAGCAGATTTTATTAAATGTTCGTATTTGACAAGTTTAGATGCCTCAGGAGTAGAATTGCATTGCAAATTGTAAGAAAAGTGTTGTAAAAAATAGTTTAAATGCCCCTTCCCAACAGTTTGTTAATTATATACAGTTGCTGTATATATTATCTTCAATCAAAACAGTTATACTGTCTTCATCTTGGGTGCGATTCATAACTGTATGTAACGGTATTAGGTGCTGTCCTTCATGGTTGTGAAGTCCTATACGGACTTTATCTGCTCTAATCAAGTGTTGACTTGTGAACTCATCCACTTTCCCACACCACGTGATTTGTTGCATTTTGATGACTTGTTCAAGAACTTTCACACTGTGAGGACTTACTGTACACTCAGGTCCCCATAAAGTCATTGCTACAAGTTTTCAACACATCAGGACTTGTGCAAGAACTTTTACACTGTGATGACTCACTGTACACTCAGGTCCCCATAAAGTCATCCCTACAAGTTTTCAACACATCAGGGCTTGTGCAAGAACTTTTACATTGTGAGGACTTACTGTACACTCAGGTCCCCATAAAGTCATCCCTACAAGTTTTCAACACATCAGGACTTGTGCAAGAACTTTTACAATGTGAGGACTTACTGTACACTCAGGTCCCCATAAAGTCATCCCTACAAGTTTTCAACACATCAGGACTTGTTCAAGAACTTTCACATTGTGAGGACTTACTGTACACTCAGGTCCCCATAAAGTCATCCCTACAAGTTTTCAACCACACTCAGGACTTGTTCAAGAACTTTCACATTGTGAGGACTTACTGTACACTCAGGTCCCCATAAAGTCATCCCTACAAGTTTTCAACACAACAGGACTTGTGCAAGAACTTTTACACTGTGAGGACTTACTGTACACTCAGGTCCCCATAAAGTCATTGCTACAAGTTTTCAACACATCAGGACTTGTTCAAGAACTTTCACATTGTGAGGACTTACTGTACACTCAGGTCCCCATAAAGTCATCCCTACAAGTTTTCAACACGTCTGTAATGATTTGTGTCAGCATAGTAATCCAGGTTAATTTGGTTAATCTAGTTGTAGTATCTTGTAAAAAATCTAAGTTCAATCGCTGTAGATAGTTTTTAAAATAATACTCGCGGATGACAAGAGAGAGTAGGGATCAAAGTTTCCATGCCCTCTAATACCTAAGCAACCAGATGTTTGTCCTAAAAATATAAAGAACTAGTTAATTACTCTTAATCAAACAGGAAATTACTCAAACTACTAAAAGTACTTTAGAGGCGATATTGTCATTATTGAAATTATTATTTTAGCTTCTCATGCAAAGCGGGCGCAATTATCTCTTCGTCAAGCAACTGTGACTACATGCACCACAGGGTGAGTAAAAAAACTCACCCTTAGCAAAAGGGGCAGCGAATTAATAAATAAATCAAGTTAAACTGATTTATAAACTTTACATAACTGAACATGAACAAAAAATTACTATAAGCATTAACCAATCTACCCGGAAAGTTTACACTATGACTGCCTGACTTACTGGCTAGGCCCTCACCCACTCATCGCAAAAACTTACTCGCAAGCTTGCTGCGATTAGCTTCGTCCAATCACAATGCTTGTCAGTCTATTTTAATTAGATGCGAGTTGATTTTACGATGAGTGGAAAAGAGGCCTTAATGACTTGTTTCAATTTTCGCCACTCATCACAATACTGCATAAAATGTTACAACACTAAAAATGATTAGTTAAATATGACAAACCCGTTTCGCAATTCATGCCTAATACATGCAAAATTTTTCTACTAAAAATATAATAACCTAAGTCTAATAGACCTCGGCTCTATACAGATATTCCAGCATTCGCTATTCTGTTGTATTCAGTGACCAAATTAAAACACTACCACTTGGAATAACAAAGTAAAAATTGTATTATTATTATCATCAGGTTTAAATGTTTGAATGCTGCACTTTTTTGGTTATCAAGATTGAAATGTTATTATATGTTAGTTTTCAAAATGGCGCTATATCTATATCTATATCTAAACACTATCTAATTTCGGGGGAGGAACGTAATCCTCGAGGTGAAACTTCATGGATATAAATATCAACTTGAAACCAACATTATGAATAAGTTTAAAAATGTGAGTTTTTAGAGGCAAATTACCAATAAAGGATTTGCCTTGCACAATGATTTGCCAAATCAATTTTAATCTTTTTCATCATTTCACTATTTCTCCATTCAGCTGTCACATATACTTTGTACATGTGTATTTTAACAAAATATTCCTGAAAAAAGAAAATCGAGACTCTGGTACTATGGCGTGACATTTTATATATACAGTGTGATAAAAACTCGTAGGAATGTCTTTATGGGGACCTGAGGTTAAGTCCCCACAATGTGAAAGTTCTTGCACAAGTCCTCACAATGCTCCGTGCATTTTTTACACTGCGTGTGTACTAAACCTGCGTAATTGCATTGTGGGGACTTCGATAAATTCCACATTTACGTTTGTTATATTGGTTGATATTCTATTTTTTTGTATCCAAATTAAAACTTGGAAGAGAAGATATGTATTAATCTACTAGTAACATCATTGCAGAAGCTTTTTCGGTCTATTCTTTGAGATAATAGAGGTCAAACATTGTGGGGACTTGGCTCAGGTCCCCACAATGCAGCAAGTCC
>NW_021163593.1:0-17500 GCF_004324835.1 Dendronephthya gigantea | reverse complement strand
AACTTTACTCGTTGAAAAGCTACTAAATTTAGACCCCAAGATAATATAATTACACACTTGACAGCGCTTCTTACCACACTCAAGCCGTGTTTACACGAAGGGGCTGACATCTACCTGACATTTAACCGTACCTGAGAAGTACCTAACCAAGTTTTACAGGGTGTGTTTACACCAGTTACCTAACGGGACTTATATACATACACGCAATATAAAGTACTTTGAGAAGAGTATTGAAATAAGCTTGCAGTTCTTTGTTTGTTTATTTCGTAAAAACTACAATGCCTCGTAAAAGAATACGACGTAGTGATTACTGGGATTACTGGCAAACAACGATTTCATGCAAAATTAAAAAATATATGAAATAACTTATCGGCAAGTTCCGAAATTCGCCAAGTAGCTGATTATCAACTCTGAATTTCCCCCTAATTTTTGCAAAATCGCGCGAAAATTCCAAGACCGAAAATGCTGACATTAAAGACTCGAATTTACGTTTGTTGTCATGGAAATTAGCTTCGATCACACTTGGGTCAATGAAATGTGTTTACAACCGCCGGACTGACCTGAGACTTACCTAGGACTTACCTAATACCATGTTTTCAGGCCACCTCTAATGCTTGGCCTGAAATCTTGGTCTTAGGTCGGTCCTAGGTCGGTCTTAGGTCAGTCCTAGTGCGTTTACACTACAGGACTAACTGCTTAAGTAAGGTCTTATGTAGGTCAGGTATAGGTCTCTAGTGTAAACACTGCTTTAGACATGCCTCTATCCGAAGTTTCAATGTTGTGGATGTGGCGGTGACTCTTACCGATGATGGTTTCGATACTGATGTGTTTAGCAAGCCTACTGATGCACATCAGTATTTTAATTATGGATTATCGGATTTTTTTAAGGTTTTACCTGAAAAACCACTGTTAAGTTTTCGTAGACCGAGGAACCTTAAAGATCATCTGGTCAGGTCTAAGTTACGTAGTATTGAAACGGATAGAGGCATGTCTAAGTGTGGTAAGAAGCGCTGTCAAGTGTGTAATTATATTATCTTGGGGTCTAAACTTAGTAGCTTTTCAACGGGTAAAGTTTATCACATAAATCATGCCTTTGATTGTGATTCGGAAGGGGTGATTTATTTGATAACTTGTAAGACATGCCATCTACAGTACGTCGGGAACACGGTTACGGCATTTAGGTTGAGATTTAATAATCATAAAAGCTCATTGTTACGTTTTGGTAGGGGTCAGAGAGGTATTTGTGGTCAGGGTTTATATGCGCATTTTTTTGAACAAGGACATAAGGGATTAGGGGACATATAGTGTTCAAATAATTGATGTTACTGATATCAACAAACCTAATGAGAGGGAAAGTTTTTGGATGAGTTAGAAGTTATGATTATATATTATATATATATATTATATATATATAATATATATATATATATATATATATATATATATATTTATATATTATATATATATAATATATATATATTATATAATATATATATATATATATATAATTATATATATATAATATATATTTCATGCACTTAAGGAATATGTATTTCATGCACTTAAGCAATCATCAGGCAATCATCAGGTTCGAAATTCCCTCAGTTCGAAATTCCCTCAGCTCGAAATTCGGAAAGAATAATATCGGATTATACAGAGATGACGGACTAGCTTTAATTAAAAGCAACAATGGACGTCTAGCAGATAAAGCAAGAAAATATCTCTGCGCGTTCTTCCAAGAATTCGGACGTAAAATCACTGCCGAAGTCAACCACCAAACCGTTAATTTTCTCGACGTTACTCTGAACCTCAAAACTGAGTGTTTCAGGCCCTTCCGAAAGCCAAAGAACAACCCGCTGTATATCCATAAAAAGTCGAATCATCCCCCGTGTATTACCAAACAACTACCTTCATCCATCAGTCGAAGGATTTCATCACTGTCATCCAATTAACAAGCATTTAATTCGGTTGCCGCTATCTACAACAAAGCTGTGAAGGAAAGCAACTATAATGTCGACGTTCGTTACCACAAAGAATCAACACAACCATATGCACCATTATCAACACCAAAAAGATGCAAGCGAGGTAGAAACATCATTTGGTTCAATCCTCCATTCAGCAAAAACGTACGTACGAATGTTGGGAAAGATTTCCTTAAGCTCATCGATAAACATTTTCCTCCAACATCAATCCTTCACAAAATTTTCAACCGCAACTCCGTTAAAGTTAGCTACTGCTGTCAAAACAACGTGAAAAGCATGATTTCAAAACATAACAAACACGTTTTGCGAAAAGATCGGACTGAGGAAAAGAATAACCGGAACCAAAAGAAATGCAACTGCAGAAATCCTGATCAATGCCTATTGGAAAACAAGTGTCTTATGAATAATTTTGTGTATAAAGCTAATGTGATTACGGCGGAGAGTCAACAAACTAAAAGTTATATCGGAATGACCTCGACAACTTTCAAAGAACGCTTCCGAAACCACAAGAAGTCATTTAACGACATCAGATACGAGAACAGCACTGAATTGTCAAAATACGTTTGGAAGCTGAAACAAAGTGGCAAAAACTACGACATCAAATGGTCCATCCTATCTCAAGCGAACGCCATAAAAGCAGGTGGAAAGTACTGCGCTCTATGCACAGAGGAAAAACTGCAAATTGTGAATTACAATAAACAGTTTTTACTTAACAAACGCTGTGAACTTTTCACAAAATGCGTGCACGCACGCAAATTCCTCGCGGGATATTTCAAACGTTGAAACGCGTCAACAAACTAATAGTTTGCGCAATTTAACCGTGTTTTCATGAATACGTTGCCTGGTGATTGCTTTAGTGCATGAAACTTAAAGTAGCAACTAATTAAAAGAATTGTATTTTTGATTGTTATAACACGCTCTGCATTCTATGTATTGAGCACTCTGTGTTCTACAAAAGTCCATTTGGAAAAGATTTATATATATATATATATATATATATATATATATATATATATATATATATATATATATATATATATATATATATATATTTATATATAAATATATATATATATATATATATATAATATATATATATATATATATATATAATATATATATATATATATATATATATATATATATATATATATATGTATATATATATATATACTGTCGTTGACAAAAAGGTTGTCCTGAGCAAGTATATGTATATATCGATCACGTGACATTATTATGCATCAACACGCGTGGGATTGTACACGCGTGTTAATTGCGAGTTCGTGTATAGCAAGGTGAACGATTAGAATATGCCAAGACCATATTCGGATGATTTAAGCTGGAGAATGGTTTATCAACGACTGTTCTACGAAAGAATCATCGACGAAATTGCAGCACAGCTATTTGTTTGTTCAAAAACCGTCTATCGTACTCTCAGCACCTTTTGGAACACGGGTGATGTGAAGCCTTGCCGTATGGGTCGCTCAACAGCGAGCGTATCTTTATTCCTACACGAAGAATATATTATCATGGACTGTTTAATGCGAACGCCGCAAATACAGTTGAATGAGATAGCAAGCTATATGTAAACCTCTTCAATAGGATTCAAATCAGGACTGTCGTACACTCGTTCTACAACTTCTTTTACATGATGTGTTGGGTGGTTATCTGTTAAAAAATATGCATATTACTAGTTTTAGCAGTTGCATCTTTGTGCATCAACAAGTTTTGTTTAAACAGACATAAATAGATCAAAACATGATCACAAATTCAGTCATCCCTTGAGACATATGTTAGAACAGCGAATTTGCATTATTTATATTCAAATCTCACCCATAACGAGAACGGATCGCGGGTTTTCCCCATCAACAGCCCAAAGCCGAAAGATAAATTAGATAGCGACAGTACAAGAGACATTGTCTACAAAAATTAAGTGTTCTATTTGTGATTTTGTTTATTATGGTCAAACCAACCGAGCGTTAAAAACAAGAGCAAAGGAACATAAAAGAGCTGTTGAACATAATGACAAGAATTCTAAAATAGCTCAACACGTAGAGAAGTATGACCATAGTATGGATTTTATGAATGCCAAAATAGTTAGTAGGGAAAAAAATTATCATAAACGTTTGTTTCTCGAGGCTTGGTATTCCCAAGTGGACAAAAATTCTGGCAATTACCACGTTGACATTCCGGATATTTATAGCTCCCTAATGCATCTTAATTATAGCTAACGAACTGCATAAATAGAGGCCTGTTTTTAGCCTCTTAGTTTTTAATTGTCAACTGACGAAGATCGGAGGTTTCTGATCGAAACGTCTTTTAGAACTTTTTCTAAACGTGATTACGTTTTCATATAGCTAGTTACAAGAATTTTTAATCTTTTATATAAATATATTATATATATATATATATATATATATATATATATATATATATATATATATATATATTTATATATATATATATATATATATATTATATATATATATATATATATTTATATATATATATATATATATATATATATATATAATATATATATATATATATATATATATATACACCCATTTGCAAAAACGTTGGCCGCAGATAGATAGATAGATAGATATTCGAAGTCTAATTAGAATTGCATATGATTACATTTGCATGGGATATCAATCATATTACACAACATATGCAATTCTAATTATATTTCAGGTATCTATCTATATATCTATCTGCGGCCAACGTTTTTGCAAACGGGTGTATATATATATATATATATATATATATATATATATATATATATATATATATATATATATATATATATATATATATAATATTATTTTAATATATTTTAACATTAACAATTGCGGTGCCTTTTTCGATTTTAGCTCATGAGACTTGAAAGATAAACACCTACACTATTCTCTGTGCATGTGTGCCATACTTACCCTTGACGGGCATATTCAAACCTTATAGAATGTAAATTTGTCCCCTGACGATTTACTCTCGCTATGCAAATTTCAAGACATTATGATTACTCAGGCGTCAGCGACGGAGTTGAAAATTCGCCTCGGTTTTATTTTTCTTTTTTAATTTTTTTACTATTTTTCGTCGCTGCAAGTGTGTTTTGGCGCGAAATATACTAGTATTTGAAATGTTTATGACCGTATTTATATACGTCAATATTTCGTCCCCAAAGAGTTTTAGCTAATTTTCCGATGCGCGATTTGATTTGGCTCGCATGATACGGCAATTCCTCCAAAAGCTCGCGCCATCAATTAAACGAGTTCACTTACGAAATAATTATGAAAGAGAAAATAGCTCTAATTAATGCGCGTGTCCTAGACAAGTATTTAGCTAGCAGACATTGAAAAGAGAACGCCAGGCACCATTGAGAGGCTTACCCCTTGGGTGATAGTTTGATGTTTACAGATTTCAATAGATTCTCTCATCTTACGAGGGACGGTATACTTATCATTCGCTAAAATGCTTGCATCATTCCATTTAATGCGATGATCATAAGTCCACGCATGGTGAGCTACAGCAGACTTATCCAGTTTACCTTTCTCGCAGTTCGTCTTATGTTCTTTTAGATGAATTGAGAGATTTCTACCTAAAATGATTTCTACTGTAAAATGAGAGAATTTATTGAATCTATAAACATCAATTTATCGCCCAAGAGGGTAAGCCGCTCAATAGTGCGTGGCGTGCTCTTTTCAATGTCTGCATGCTGGCTAAATACTTTTCTAGGACACGCGCATTAATTAGAACTATTTCCTTTTCATGATTATTTCGTAAGTGAAACCGTTTAATTAATGGCGCGGGCTAACAAATTACGACTAACGTGATATTAAGTGACGTGTGAATGTGTATTTAGGTAATTGCACTGATGAAGGCCCAGGTTAACGGACCGAAAGCTTTGCAGTATTAAATATACTTACGTGGTGTACCTTCAAGCTAAATTGCTTATGGATTGTCACCATGCAAACATTCAAAAATATTATGTATTGCTAATGTTCAAAAGCTTTATATTGAAGACTGACACGTGCGCGGCACGCCGGAGTTGACGCCAGAACAGGCGTCTTGTTTATTTAGAAATTGAGTGTTTTCGCAGGGAATGGACACGAACTATTAGTATAATGGGACTGAATGCCGGCTGCGCAAATATGCTCTTTTATCTTTTATATGGCAAGCCAAGACTTGCTTTGGATTTTTATATAGAATATTTCAATATGCAATTACAGAATATTGAAACAAACAATACAGAATACTGAATATATATCTCTAATAAAATCTTACCGATCTTAATACATTTGATTCGATAACATTTTAATATTTTATAAGTAAAACATGCATGGAACAGGAAATATTATTACAGGAAAAGTCCCTGGGTGAACCATGCATCAACAAATTTGAGTATTCGTAGTAAATATTCGGAAACTAGAGACGGGGTGTGAAAACAAATTCAACTGATTAACATTAACTTCACTGCATATTTTCAGTGCGGAGGCGGGAAAGCCATGCAAAGTTCTTAGCTATAACAGGTGTTAATTAATAAGAAATAGAAAACATTTTCCGTGTTTCTATAGAGTAATATATAGAAACACGCGTGGGAGTTTGGGACAACGAGAAATAATCGAGTTCTCTCAAACCCCCACAAGTGTTTCTATAACTACATAGAAACATAGGGAAAAATGTTTTTTATTTATTTTATAATATAACTCAACAAAAAGATTTTCATTGCATCTCTACGCTTGTCAAGTTCGGTGGGAAAAGTCCCATGTTTCTATACAGTTTTAGTATACACCCGACTATTGTTTATTGAAAATCCTATGACCGTATAAAATTTAATTAATTAAATTATTTTCTGTGTAATTGCGGTGTATAGATTATTTTCTCTAAATTAATATATCTAGGCTAGGTACAGGGTGTATACTTAAACAATTAGACAACTCGCCTTTGTTGTATATGAATCAGCACACACGTACTGTAAATGTTATATTATAAAGAAACATCTTAACATAAATATAATATTTAAAATATTGAAAATTATAAATATAACTATATTTGTATTTTCCGTGATATATACTTTTGTTGTGCAAAATAACACGAATACTATTGGTAGAGAAAGCAACTAAAATGTAAAACTACTGACAGGTAAATTTAAAATTTGGCAGTGTAACAATTAGATATTTCGGAAAAGACCTGATTTCACCAGCGAAATTTTCAAGCGAAATGTAAAATTTTTTCCTGCTTCTTTTGAATTGTGGGCAGTCAAGCAGAATTATTTCAAGTGGTCGCAATTCAAAAAGCGTCGGTGGAATCAGGCCCTATAATTATAAAACCGGTTTTCCACTAGCGATATAGCACCCGTTGGAGTGTTTGATAGTTAACGTTGGCATTTAACCGAAGTTTGCGATGCATATAATATTGTAATATTTGCCTCTATTAATTTTATAGCATGTTATGTTTGTTATGATTAGCATGGTTCTGTGAAGTTCTTGTACGCCTAATGTATCATGTTCGAAACAATGGAAATATTTCTGTTTATTTTATTTGAGGATATAGTTTAATTTGTGTTAAATCAACTATTGCTATCATAAGGAGATAATGTTGGATTACGAAGTTGTGTGTTTTGAAATAATTATGATCGACTCTCGCTAGCTCTGTTAATAAATCCATGAGGAATCTAATACATTACTTTTTATTAATAACAGGAATCTAATATGTCTTTCCTGGGCATTGTGATGAACCCTAAAATGAGCCGAAATAATAAAAATTCCGATGTGCCGTTTTTAAAAATTTTCTAAAAATTTCCCAATCTGGACTTATGTTTGAAAAATCCTAATCCGCTCTTATCTTGTCTCCCTCTTCTTATCGCCAAAAAATGTTTTTTATTAGCTGTTTCATTGTTTGAGTAATTTTCCAATACTGTCATTACTGTTCTTATAGCCTGATCATGTTGCGAATATGTCAAGATAAAGGCTCTTGATTAAAGAGGTATTTTTACCGTCTCTGCATGTCGGATATAAAACTATAGTGTTTTGGTCCAACTGATATATTGTAAACCTTACGGAACTATATAATATATATTTATGTCTCTGTAATGGCTGAATAATATTTCTTAAATTAAACTTGCCGTTAAAAGTAAATTTGTTAAATTTTGCGATTGTCTTCCTCAATCGTTTATTGAAATTTCAGTAAAATAAGATTAACATCGTAATATAATTACATGATGAAATTGCTGTAAAGTGATCGAAGCGTCTCAGTTGCTAGGAACATATTTTTTTTTAATAAAAACAATATTATAAACAAAACGATAAACTTTGAAAGTGACGAGTATAAAGTACTTTTTCGCTCAAATATCACATTTTTCTTTAAACGCTTTTGTTTGAAATTTACTTAAAGCATTCTTTAAAATAAGCTGCAATAATACGGCACTATTTGCGTGCATCCAAGCCAAGCATCGGTAAGAATATTAGCTATATATATATTTATCGCTTCCCTTCATATCTAAAAGATACCTTGTCATGACGAGCTCTGTTTTCTGTGTTCTAGATCTCGTACAAAAACAACTCAGACACAGAGTTGGAATAATTTTGGCAATGTGCGTAATTGTCTAACGCACATGCCGATTTATTAATTTTTACTTAACAACAAATTAATTATTAATCAACAAACAATAAATTCAATTACTAAACAATTTGCACAGAAAAGGTGGGGCTAATTTAAACGCCCTACCGAATATACTAATATACCTTTACATTAAGCTCGCGTGAGAAAACGGGGAGGAGGGCGGGTTCAAATTTGATCTGTAATGACCTTGTCGAAGCGAGGAGCAGAATGAATTGGCAGCACATTCTGCTCTTTATCTATACTGACCCTCATCTCCGCTTTCCCACACGTTACCTATATGTCATCAGAATTCCAGGGAAATTACCTGCGCGTCAAACTAAAGTATTTAATATACTTTATTATAAAGTCTCAAGTGCAGGAAGCAATAAATTCTTTATTGGTATGCCAATAATTCCTTTATCGCTTCCCTTCATATCTAAAAGATACCTTGTCATGACGAGCTCTGTTTTCTGTGTTCTAGATCTCGTACAAAAACAACTCAGACACAGAGTTGGAATAATTTTGGCAATGTGCGTAATTGTCTAACGCACATGCCGATTTATTAATTTTTACTTAACAACAAATTAATTATTAATCAACAAACAATAAATTCAATTACTAAACAATTTGCACAGAAAAGGTGGGGCTAATTTAAACGCCACAAGGCTCCTTGGGTAAAGGAGACAAACCCCACCCCGTCATGACAAGGTATCCACAGACAGACTTGTAAAATCAGCAAAACAAATAATATATAAAACATGCATATAAGAAACCCACATATAAGAATCGCAGCAAGGAAAAGGTACAGATCTCCAACCAGTCGTGCCCCTGCATTGACCGGCCGAGTATCTGCAACCTGAGTCGCCAATATGAAAATAGTGATATGAGGTAGAGGAGCGCTAGCTTTACCCCTGTATCAGCATTGCGCCCGATTACCAATGAGTCTCATCGTAGTTATCGTAGTTGCAACGAATATGGGATATAACGAAATAAGTACGAACTAAGAGGTGTGCAGCCAAGGTCAACCCCCGCCAGGCACGGCAATAAATTACTCATGTCGACATATGATGCGAAATAGGTCGCGAAGATAAGTTTGGACTACGAATGTACTTGCGGAATGCGTCGGATTTCCACCTACCCATTACTCTGATTTGAGCGTCAGAAAAACCGCATTCCGCAGCGAAAGTAGCTGCACCAATTCGAAAACTGTGCCCCTTATACTTAGTAGGGTCAAGACCACATGCACGAAAAATCAAAGCCAAATGCTCAGTAAATAGTTGCGTGTTACTGCGCGCCCATCGAGAGTGCGAAAAAGTGGGCCATCGGATAAACCGCGACGCGCAAAATAGTCGAGTAATGTCTGCACAGGGCAAATATCGGAACGGCGGTGAAGTGTAAGAGAAACACGAGGTTGATTGTAGGAATGTTTAAAGTTCGCAAAATTGATTTTCAAACCGGAAATATTGCCCAAATTATCAACAAGCTGAACCACTTGAGATAATTGAAGCACGCCGGGAGACCGTGGGCAAGTCGTTATTTCACCAACCCGCAAAAAGGCAAAAAAGGCTGTCGTACACATTGCCCTAAATAAAAGTGCGCGATATTCACTAGATGCAACGAGAGAAGTCTGTTGTAAAATTGTGCGGAGGATAGAAATAGTGATTGGAAGGCGTGCATCAACACCGGAGCCAAGCTTACCATATCCTTTCAACATTTCGAGAACCCAAAATACCTTTGTAGGGTCATGCACGCCCGTTAAACGGTGACAATAACCTAATGCAGAAACATATGTATTCGCGGTCGAGGCTGCATAATTGCGCTGAAACATGAATGCGATAAATAAACCCAAGTCTGAAGGCGATATGGGCAGTTTGACTGAAGCAGATTGAAAAACTGCAGAAGAAAACTGATTGTAGAGTTTCCATGCCCTGCGATAGGTAGGGATTGACGAAGGCTGCAAACTAGATTGAATTAACCGCGAGGTAATAGCGGCCAATTGTGTGGGAGAAGGTGAGGCGGTATGACTGTCGGTGTTGGCCGAACGCCCACCGGAGCTAGCCGTTTGAACTTCGAAACCTGCAAGCGAGATAAGGAGTCAGCCAAAACATTTGTAACCCCCGCTACATGGCGAGCGCGAAAGAGAATATTAAATTGCAAACAAGCCAGCACCAGGCGTCGAACAAACACCATAACAGTCACATCACGAGAAGTAGCCTTATTTATAATATCAACCAATGCCGCATTATCGGTGAAAAAAGTTATACGCTGGTTACGCATCTGGTCTCCCCACAGAAGAACGCTTAATACGATTGGGTAGAATTCCAAAATGGTTATGTTAAAAGTTTTCCAATTGTCGGGCCAGGCACCGTAACACCACTCAAAACCAAAAAGCGCGCCATAGCCGAAGCTAGCCGCAGAATCAGTGTACAGGTTAAGGCTAGCAGAGTCATGCCACATGTCATTGAGAAAAAACGATCGGCCATTAAAATTGGCTAAAAACGACTGCCAAATTTCGAGATCAGCCTTTACCGATTTAGTTAGGCGAATGAAATGATGAGCACACCGTACGCCCTTAGTTAAATCAATAAGACGTCGGAGAAAGGCCCTCCCAGGGACAACGACTGAACAAGCAAAATTGAGTAAACCGGTTAAAGATTGTATCTCGCGTAATGTGACCTTTTTGCGACAAAGAAAAGCCGATATCAACTGCTTGCATTTGTCAGTTTTATCCAAAGGTAAGCGGGCTTCCATGCACAAAGTATCTAATTCAATGCCGGCAAAGGAAAGAACGTTGTGTGGGCCGATTGTTTTTTCTGGAGCGATTGGCACGCCTACGTGTTCACAGAGAGACAAAAAGCGAACAAGGTCAATGCGACATTGGTGATAAGTAGGTGCGGCCATTAGATAATCATCGAGAATGTGGATTAGATGCGCGATTGACAAGTGTGTCTTAGCAACCCATTCGATAGCAGTGCTAAACATCTCGAAAGTGCGACATGACGACGCACACCCCATAGGCATAACTCGATCATAATAATATTTGCCTTGCCAAAAAATACCCAAGAGATCGTAATCGGCAGGGCGTATGGGAATAATACGAAATGCGCTTTTGATATCTGTCTTCGCAAGAAAACAACCGCGCCCAAGCTGCTTGATCATAGAAACTGCATCATCGACACGAGCATAGTTCACAGAGGTATGCTCGGGAGCAATCCCATCGTTAACAGAAGCACCGTTCGGAAATGACAAATGGTGAATCAAACGGTACTCCCCTGGAGTTTTCTTAGGAACAACGCCTAGCGGAGAGACTCGAAAATTGGGAAAAGGGGGATTGTCAAAGGGCCCAGCAATGCGATTCGCGCTAATTCTTTCGAAAGTTTAGCACTAACGATTTCCGGGTTCTGCAGGGCCGAAACAAGATTTGTTGCAAAAAACGATATACGAATGCCTTCAAAATGAAGGGGAAAACCAAATTGAAAACCATTATATAACATAGATGTCAATCGCACATCATATCCACATAGTAGGGGAGAGTTTATTAATTTGTACTGGTGTTGGCAGGACGGGACTTGGATGCTGCAGGGGTTGACTGCGAATTTGAGCGTGAGGGACGAAAATTACATCGGAGTGCGGAGTGGACTACACCACATTTAAAGCATTGATGTTTAAAATTACAGCCCGGACAATCGCCGCCCCGATGGAACTTGCGACAAAATCCCCTGGGAACAAATAGGGCAGGAACTGACGCTGGCGAATTAGACCCATGATTACGCGTAGGTAGCTGGGTTTTAGTGAAGCGTGAATGATTGAAATTTTGCGCCCTTATCCACAGTTCCCAGTGAGTGTCGCTCCACGGTGCATCGGCTGGGTTAGTTTGACGCAAAAGACGAAATTGAGCGTCGTAAAAACGCCAGTCACCCCCGCGAGCAGCCAAATCGCGAACAACTTCGCCGTATTTCATCAAAGCGGGGGCCTCCATGGGGAATTTAGTTGTGTACACCCCGACAAAAATTTGAAACGCTGAAGTCCATGCCTCGATATTAGGGATGGACTTCACTTTGTGTGTTGGTTCCAAAGATAAAAGCGGAACATTGGAGCCTTCTTGAGGCCCCACCGACAGCTGATAACGAGTATCACAAGCCCCAGAACCAAGCAATAGGCTGAAATCTAAAAATTCATTGGCCCAAATTTTCGACTTCAATTTGGCACTAACGTTTGCTCCGATAGGCAAACTGATGGAATTAAATTTGGAGCTTGGCGTTGGGGACCGCGATACCGGCACTAAGTTAGGCTCACCTGATATATTGAGTAAAGCAGACGCCACCGGCCCCTGCATCGTGGCGTCTGCCGTACCCAACACACCCGAAGCAACCATGGCAATTCACGCGTCTCCGTCGAGAACTCGGGCGGTGTAGATGGGATGGTGTGTGACTGGAGGTTGGCCATGACCGCCTGCGTTGTTTCCGAAATTATTCGGGCAAGAGTAGCTTCTGAGAGGGTAAAATGGTTGGTAGACCCCGCAGAGGTGTTGTCTGTTGTTGGTGCAGTAGTTGGCGCGGACAATGGCTGCGGTAAGGTATTCACCGATGTACTGGGAGCCGTGAGTGGACCGGAGCGGGACGATCGTCGCGGACGGCCGGGTCGGGTTGGTTGCGTTCGCCTTTTCACTCGTTTACTCGCTCTGGTAGTGGTAGCAGGCATAATTCCGTATAGCAAGAACTAAGGAATAAACAAAGAGCAGAGCAAGAGCGAAACGAATGTCTGTGATACGTAAAATACTATATACCAGAGACACGCCACGCACAATACAATTGAAAAATATTAAAAAAGACAGGAAGAATGGAAAAGGCAGCGGAATAATCATGGCATACAACGAGGGTAGCCGCATTTGATTATCCCGTGATGCTGCAAATACTGAAAATTATCGGGCAATCTGAAAACAACATGCCGCACCATCCCACAATATATTGACTTCAACTGTGGGCATCCGGAAACGTAAACGCCCTACCCACTAAGACATGCATTTTTTCCTACACAGAACGAACGAGCGATATATGCATAAACTACATCAGCACGACAAACATCACAAACCACACAACGCATATATAACAAGTAAAATCATGAACTCGTCCTGCGCAGCAAAAAACCCAATGTTGAAATCTCAACGTGGGCATCTGTAAACAGTCATGTTGCTCTAGCCCATATTGAGTAAATCAAACGTATGATAAACGACAAATAAAATGCGGAGTATGCGTAGTAAGAGATATACAGAAAAACATATACACACATATATAATATAATATGCATAATATATACACGATAAATGAACTACAACAGTGCCAGAGCTTTCAAAATAGCCCCGCGATAGCTCCTATACAAACAATATTGCCCTGTGTGTTACAATGAACGCCGTCCGTGGATAACAGAACACGGGCGGGATTGAAAAATTCCCGATGTTCCCATAGAAAATACCCTGCTCCTCTGCAAGAACCACGGACAAATACTGGCGCAAAAGAGCGGCCTTGGTGTTAAAAACGCTATCAGATTCCCGCGTTTTGGCGATGTTGCGGTCAATCACCTGGCACACCCCAATGACGCGAACGTGAAATTCGTCGCGAAGTTGGCGAGCGAGCTCTTCAAGCCTCGATCCTACTACCTCAGGGGCATGTGTAGTTAGATCATTTGTGCCCAACTCGAGAATTATAATGTCAGGTTTGGCAGATCGGACAGAAGAAAGATCGAATTGAATAACTTTTTCAACTGTCCGGCCACCTGTACCCAGCATAGTGACATAACCCGATTCGGGAATATGGAAATTTTGGGATGCACGGGAATCGAAATTAGCCTTTAAATCATCCCGTAAGCGACGGACAAAAGAATGACCCAAAATTAAAATATTTGGAAAGCCAAAAGACATTCTAAATTATTTCTAATAAGAATAAATATAGAGATAGTTACCTGTTCAAAGAGGTGTCAAAAAATTCAAATTTGATCTGTAATGACCTTGTCGAAGCGAGGAGCAGAATGAATTGCGGGCAGCACATTCTGCTCTTTATCTATACTGACCCTCATCTCCGCTTTCCCACACGTTACCTATATGTCATCAGAATTCCAGGGAAATTACCTGCGCGTCAAACTAAAGTATTTAATATACTTTATTATAAAGTCTCAAGTGCAGGAAGCAATAAATTCTTTATTGGTATGCCAATAATTCCTATATATATATATATATATATATATATATATATATATATATATATATATATATATATATATATATATATAGATCTGTGTTTTATATGTTCTTTCTACACAAGTATAACCAACCGGGCAAGCAGAAAATTCTACTTGACCACGGTGGGAATCGAACCCACGACCTTCGCATTTCTGGGACGATGCTCTACCGTCTGAGCTACAAGGCCAAGTTGGGAACGACTGTTACTTAAGATGTTATTGACATTACGGAGTTTCGTCCTTACGTGTCGGTATGCAGTTACTTCTGCAAATGTTGATATATTTGTACTTTCGCTCTTAATTGAGCCATTTGTTCACTTGTGGGGTTATATGTGATCTGTGTTTTATATGTTCTTTCTACACAAGTATAACCATACATACGTACGCAGATGGCGTTGTGGGGACCTCTGATGGCGTAAGTTTTCCCTACATTGTGGGGACCTGTGTAAAATTTCATAAAACATGCGTTATGGGGACTTCATAGTGTAAACGTTGTGGGGACTTGAAAATTTGAGTGTAATCATTGTGGGGACCATGCAACGTTTGTGTAAACATTGTGGGGACTCGAATGTATAACCATGGTAATTCTTATTGATTTTAAAAGATTAGTCATTTTTAGACAATAGTTAATTCTGATCAGTTTTACAAATTTTAAAACTTAAGCAATGAAACCTTAAATTAAACGACGCTGTATAGTTTATACATTGATTCATCTCTTACACGAATTTATATTATGTCGATAGCAAGTCCGTACCTGATACTCTGCATACAGTAAATCATTTATACCATACAAAACGCGCATTTTGTGCAGTAATCAAATCATTTTGGCTGTATACAGTATTGATTATAAGTATATTGCTTTGTATCGATTTACGCGTCGAAGTATCCGCATCACAGACATAATTTATAGGAGAAAAAATAAGTCGCGACTTATTTAAAGCTAGATTACAGTCGCTTTTGCGCATGTGCGAGCTTTTTTTCAAGCTCCAAGGCCCCCGCGGCGGAGGTAAAAAGACCCTGGGTTCCTGGGTACGAGGTTGGCTTTGTTTACATTTTTTGTTTTTAATCCAGTTCATTTGCACAACATGAAGTATTCCACAACTAAATTAAAATGGCGGACGCGTCAGGAGTGGAGTTTTATAAAACCATTCAACAATTGTCATTTAGATCACTAACATTTAAATATTATAAAAACTACCACTGGAACATATATCGTGGATCAATTTGACAATTTTTGTGCGTGTATCGTTAATAAAACATTAAAAACAAGCCGATTAAACCGGCGTTTATGTCGCAACCTGAGTGGCTTTAGAATGAGTGAAATTTCTACCACTGCAAAATTTTGGGTAGTGTTCTCCAAGCAAATGCATTGAAGAGAATTTCGATACCTGTATGATCAATTAAAATTTCCAGACAGCGACAGTGGCCATATGGTAAGTATGTCAGGATTGTATCTAAGTTTGAGATAATTATATTATAATGTTTACCAGGGTTGCATATAAGATTCTTTTAAAATTAAAAACTTCTTATTTCTTACATTAATATAAGAAGATATACAGTAAGAAGAAATAAGATAAGAAGATTTGCCAACCCTGATGTTTACAGTGCATGATTGTTGGATTATTAAATTTTGGTAAAGGATGATACTCTAGTAATTTTGTTCCGAATTTAAATGACCTCTAACTCAATTCGAGTAAACTTGGAAGTTAATAAAATATATCCGGCTGACCTTCATACCCTGTTATAATATTATAGGATTCAGAATTATACTCTAATTAAAACCTGTGGAGTGAGCAGGACAAGGAGCTAGAGATGGAATTCAGGGAAGAGGACAATCAATGAATTTTCAGGTGGATCTATCAACCACACCCAGAAAATGTTCCAGTTTAATACAAATGTGCCTGGCTATGGTTGTTGCAATCAAAAACATTCTGGTCCTTTTCCATGCGTTACTGATATAGATCTCCCTATTAAAGGGAGGATCATTTTAGATATTTAAAAAAAAAACTTGGGGTACCTGGCACCTGTTAGTTAAATTGCAATGCACAATGCTTAAAACATATTTCACACAATCCATTCCTTGCTACAAACTACAAATTTTAATGAAACTCCTCAGCATATTATTAATTAATACAGGCTTAAATTGTATGGTAGTATCTTATTTCAGTAAGAAAATCCATCAAATATTAAAATATACCAACACAGCAGTTAATACATTGTTTTTTCGTTGACTTAAATTACTTGTTTATTCCTGATAGCCATAATAATTAGAACTCACCAGTGTTAAAACACTGAAGCAGCAGTGATCTACTTATATGGATACTAGTATGTGCGGTTTACTATTGTAAGACATACGTTTTCTTTTAGGTGGAATGCATTTCAGGTCTTATAAGTTCCACATACTCACAGTCATTGTTTCTAAATGCTAGACAATTCCTGGTCTATAGTCTATTTGGCTGATGGGTTTTAATCAGTCCTTTGATCAAAATGCAGGGACATGAGGATATGTTAGACTCAATTTTGCTTCGGTTGTAACTTGTATCACCAATCAGATTCCATCAATGATGCCCTTATAACTGGACTTGACAACTGGTACCTAAAGAAGAATTCTAATTATCAATCTTATTCCAATATATAATTGAATAATATGATATAAGTATATTATTTTTATTCCTGTTTAA
>NW_021163592.1:0-29159 GCF_004324835.1 Dendronephthya gigantea | reverse complement strand
AAACGTTCGCAGAATGCGCTCTGCTTTCGTAAAACGAAATCACGGACAAAACTCTGAAGAGATTAAGTTCCAATACACAACCGACACAAACCTTTATAAGCGTTTCGTCATCCGAGGAACACAGTAAAACATTTGTTGCTAGAGATGAAAAAGTTAAATTATGGTCGTTAAAGTTTAGGATATAAAGACAGTAATTAAAAAAATAAGCACGCGCTTACCTTCGAATCCCTGTTGTGATGCCATTTTCATGTAAGGCTAAAAATACGAAAACAGTATGAATAAAGTTAGTTAAGTCAGGCTCCTGTAGTAAAACTGGATCAATAACAGATGATCCTTAGCTTGGTGTCATTAAAAGCGCCAATCTCTTCCTGACATTTCCATAAACTTTAGTCTTCGCGTGTGAATAAAATATTCCAACTTGTTTCATTCATTCTTCGAAGACTACACATGGCTAGACTCGCGCTAAACGACATCCTCACCGGAAAGCACATTGCTTCATAGTTGGTTTAGTTGTCAATCGCAGTCTAGTCAGATCGTTAAACACTCGAGCCTGAAAACAAAATAGAAGTCGATCGAATCATGAATTGTTTCATCCATGATCTATACTCTCTACTACATACTGCAGGACTAATAACATTGTGTGAACTGTGCAGCAATATAGAGAATAAGACGCTGAGGTATATTATAATTAGGTATCTGGAATCGTTTTTATGACGCGGGAAGCAAGACAGTAGTTTGAATATTTGCAAATCCTGATAGATAAATGTCGTGGACTCACACATTTGTTATCGGCGTCTCCCCGTCGTTCCAACAAGACTCTCAAATAATAGTCGCCTGATAGGAGAGATACGTTACTGAGTTTGATTGCGATCGAGGGATAGGGGGGGCGCTTTAAGAAGAACTGTTAAAAAGCTAGAGCAGTATAAGGCTTATCACTAACCTATTTTCAGTTGATCAGCTAAACATTCATGCAGGACTTCAAACTAAAGGTGATTCCAAAAAACAACGTAGTTTCCACTCAGGTCTTTTTCCATTGCAAATTTGCGCATCTCAGATTCGAGAGCCCCAGAAGTTCCTCTCGCGTCTGTCACATTGAAAACAAAAAAATTTTTTCATACTCTTTTACGACAACAGTTTAGAGAAAGAGGTCAGGACTATTGAATTGTCTTGTTATACTCATAGCGACAGGAAATTCTCCATTACCTTTTCATTTCCTATATTTTCAATGGAAACTAACTTTAACTTCGAGACTCACCTTGTAATTCCAAATCAGGTTGTACGCTGTCAGATCTTGACTGAATCTGTAAAAAAGATCCGTTTAAATACCATTGCTTTTTCATCTTTCAAACGACTAGAACATTTCCCATTTTCTTAATATGAACACTTACTTGTAATAAAACAACTGGATTTAAATTCTCACATCTTCCTGGCTTTGAATCCTATTTTTGTCCTCCAATGCGAGGATATCCTTCAAGTTGATTCCTTGACGTTCCTCTCGCTTTTCCTGAGCTGTAACAGACAAGTATAGCGCGTGAAATAACAGGCTTATACGTACATACAAGCATGCATCATGAAATTTTGGAACACGATTGTTGCTTTAAAACGTACTCTGCAAGCTTTACATTGTCACGAATTGATAAATGATCTTCTTTAGTCTCCGTGGCTGAAGGAAAGATAAAAACTTTCCAACAAAATTGCTTCTTTACAAAAAGGTTTTACACTTCTGAATGAATTACTATGTAATTATTTCGTCAGTGGGGCAGTTGGCACAGTATAAGGATGAATGATGGAGTTTAGTTACCAAAGCAGTTGATACCACTTAGTCACTATTATGATTGGTTAGTCAGAACCACTGCAATGGGTTTATGTAAATAATGGCCCTCGCAAAAAATTCTCAAAGATTTCCTACCTCGTCAGGGCTTTCAAGGTAATAGAGCAAACCAGCAGGCTGTGAAAATCGTATTCAAATTTATTACATAATGGTTTATGAACCAAAACTTACGAACAGGAAATCCCGCATTTAAACTTTATTGTATATTTTAGACATTAAAAACTATAACTGCTTTAATACGAACATTATTCTCACAAGTAATGCCATTGCTCTTGGATGACCAGTTGTCCAGAGAGCCACTAGATGTCCACTCAATTGCCTATATGCCAACAATAAAGATTAAAATTACTTATGGAGTATGCTTGTTAGTCTCAATTGAACTATTTACAGATGGCTAGTATATAGAGGATTATAAAATCACAAGTTTTAAGATGAATCTAAGAATGTTGCTAAAATACAACTCAGGTCCTCCGGATGGAATCGAGGCTATACATCTGCAACAATTTGTTAATTTATCACACTAATTCGCACCTGTTCAGTAGCGAACGTCTATCAGTGCTTTGCGTAATCATGGCCATGCGTAAGCGTTTTGGTAGAGCGCCCTTGGCAAGCGCCAAATCTTGTATTTTGCCGCGGTTTCTTCATCAGCTTCCTAAAGTGAAGTTCTAAATAAATATCAACAGATGATTTTAGGCACTTCACACGGTGCAGGAATATTCTAGAGGTTTTAAAGGGTCTTAATTTCGTGTGGTATTATACACACTTCAAATTCAAGCCAGGAACAGTTGATGGAAAAATTAGTCAACTATACGTTCTCAGTGACAAGAGCATTGCACCGGCATCGCAAAAGCGATTCCTGCCGGAGGATCTATAGTTGACTCATTTTTCCTCAACTGTTCCTGGCTTGAATTTGAAGTGTGTATATACTTCTCAAATTAGACGCTTTAAAACTCTTAAATATCAACTGAACTAATATGTACATTCATCAGAGCTAAAAAAGGGCAGAGCATTATAAATGACGTTCGTCAAAAGCAGAAAATTCTGAATGGATCAATGAATGAATAAAACGTACCTCTTATCGCCTTCAGAACCATACCAGCACCTTTCACAATTGTTGTCGACGGATGCTGAAATTGTTGAGGAACGAATTCAAAACCACGATTGGTAAGAACTATTAGCGGGGCAATAGTAAAACATACATAAGCGAAGAAATGGTAAAATTGGTACTATTTATTGCGTTTTATCGTAAACCTACCTGGAACAATCGATAAATGCAATGACCGATTTCTAGACACACAAATAACAGACTTCATGAGTTGCTCCCATGCATAGGTCAAGCTAGTGGTCGTGGTAGACTTCACAAAATGTAAGAGAGAAAGGCAATTTAATCAACTCTCAACGTCAGTCAAAGAGCTATAAACTACTAAGAAGGCAAGTTGAATGAAAACTCCTCAAATCTCTTTGTAGCATACCTGCAACTTTCTCCAGTAATTTCCCAAACTGTTCATCGTCTGTTGTCTCACTAAGAGGAATATGCAATAGTCGATTTATTATAACAGACCACATGATTGATTCAAAATATTAGAAGCAATCACACCTTACTATTAGTTTAACATGAATGTCCAACTTCACCCCCCACATTATTTTGATATATTGCAAAGCAACTTGAACTTCACCTATAAGGAGGACACAGAGCAAACGTCAAAAAATCAAGCAATCCACTTATACCTAAACCCCAGTGGAACGATTCTAGAACAAAAGTTTTCATGGTTAATCTATTTCCTGTGTTAATTAGAAAGGTAGTCCAAATTACAAAGGCAGTTGCTACAAATCACTTGCTGAGTTTTGCAAGGGAATTTCTCTTCCAAAACAAGGCTATATACATACAAGAGGGATTGAAAAATAAAATGAATTGGTTCAGCATAGATTATAGGCAACCAAAACCACACATCTTACCACATTTATCGTGAGAATTCCTAACAAACTGCTTGGAAATTTTTCACAGGATAACAGAGAGCTTTTGTTTACCTGTTCTTGTCGAATGTCATAGTTATCGTGCCTTAGCTATAAAAACAACAGAATTGGTTTCGATAAAATTGGATCCTGTTAACATGCAAATTTCAAAGTTGGCTGAGTTTACGTATTTCGTTTCTTGCATCTATTTAGCTCGGAAATTTCGCCGCTATATTCTGAACGAAATACTCTTTTTTAAATTTAAATATGTCCGGTCTGACCATTTTGGCCACTTAAAGAAAAGCCCTGTCTTTACCTGCCATAGAGCACGCACAACATGTCGACAGCGGCGTGAGTCACGGCTTCATTATTCCTCTTCAAAGCTTTCACAGTTTTCACACCAACCTTCTCACGGAAGTGAACTGGTTGAGTAAACAGCATGTTGCAGTTAAAGATAAACGTTTCTCGCCTAGTGAGCGTTGTGAAAGCGCGAAACCTGCTTTGATCGAACCCAACTTCTCAAATCGTGAAACAGTGCTTCGAGATCTTTATCTCATATTTGTTTGGTCTCCTGAAATAGACGAAACTTTTTAATTATTTTATGTATATATAGAACACCTGTGAAGGTAATAGCAGTCAGAATATGTATATTTTAGGGTTGAACACTAAATAAATTTATTGGCAAAGATATACAATACCTTCGTGAGCAATGAGCATTGTGATGGCATTAATGATAAGTCTTTCTTTATTCCCCGAGAAAAGTCCTACAAAATATTTAAAATCGTTTGAAATATATATTGGAGTTTAAAAGACTTAATATTCCAGCTGTACTTCTGGCGAGAAAATTTCAAAACTACCATTTCATGGATTCGGACCCAGTCAACTCTGCAACCAGAGTTACCGCAGCCTAGTCCCTAGGCCTCTTAACGTTCCTTATACGCGGCGAGGCGGGAACTGAGAGGCCTAGAACAAAATGTTTTGTATTTTGGCTAATGTGGGGACTTTTTTCCCCATTTTCTGTATTGAGGTCAGTTTACGATCTACGACGCGGTTAACTGGCCTTGTTCGACGTCGTTAGTCAAATATTTGCTTGAAATAAGCTACAGGATATTAATTATACTGCCAGGAGTCGAAATATTCATACAAACGTTTCAATGTCGTTCGCCGTCAACGCTATCGACTATCAAGAAAACTCGAGTCCGTACGTACATGTTTATGATTATAATAAACTTCTATCCACCCATTTAAATTATTCTCGCTTCCTTTATAACGGTTACTGTTGTAAATTGCAAACATTTACTTTAAAAACAATTCTAATTTCAAGTTCACAACATTAAATGGGCCGTTAAGATTAGAAAATATTTTGTGTTAGGCCTCTCGTGCGCGTTTCATTCGGTGACGTGACGGAAATATAAAACACGCGCAATGAGAGGCCTGGGACTAGGCTGGAGTTACGGTGGTTTTTAGGGAGTACTATTAGTGTTTTGTCTACATTTGTGTACAGAACAGTAGCAGGTTAGGGTATTTTTATTAAAACCATACTCTTTGCCTATACTGGATAAACCAGTTTAAATGTACCGTGTTGTTTGCAGACGTTTTAAACCCTGCTAAATGTTTTCAATTAGAAGCCGAAATGGGCAAATGTTTTCATTTGGCGTAACTATGCAGCCTAGCAATCGCTTAGTTTACACTAAAGGCTGCTTTCTACTTACGCGTTTTTTATACGCATGTACACATACGGAGAATTTAAATGCTTTTAAATTTTTATTAATTAACGTGCATCTACAATCATGTGCAAAAATTATGAAACTTTACGTATCTTAATCACATTTTTTTTCATTTTGACAACTATTATGTCACGAATTTTGTTAAACTATTTACTATCCCCCCTTCCCCCATTGACAATGTTGAGAGTGATATTTTCGGCAAATCAAATGGCTTGGTATCATAGAAACAACATTGTTTTGGGGGAGAGGGGGTAGATACTAGGTGTCATGACCGTGTCCCAATAATTTTTGCACATGATTGTAGGTCGATTTATTCACTTAGTCCTTTCAAAGGTAGCATGAACAAGGATTTAGATTTTTACGTGCGTGTACGTGCGTATAAAAAACACGTGAGTGGAAAACAGCCTTAATCCAGATTTTGACAGAACATTAAAACTCAATAAAAAGGCAATAATATTCTCTACACAGGATTTTGTCTGCAGAAAAGTACAAGATAAGAAGTTGTCAACTTACGTCTTGGGTGACTGCATGAAGTAGACCGCAGTAGGAAATATTGCAGTTAAATCTGTACACAGCCTCGGTTAAATTTCCTGCAAGGAACCAGTCATAAGACAATATAAGCTTTTGGAGATATTTCAAAAATTTAAAGTGAAATAAAAAGAGAAATATTTCACCTGGAGACGCAGCAAGGAATTTAAATTACTGCTTTCTACTTCTTCGTCAACAACATTATACAATGGACCCCAACGATAACCTTGAAAAATATATCATCTTAAAAAAACAATTCTCTTTTTGCTGTATGTAATGTATTGAACTGGCTAATAGGAATAATGCTATTGCCTGATACCTGACGAGAAGTGTAATTGTTGGTGTGTTATATGAGATCACATACGTCAGCAGGAGAATGAAATGAGGGATCGTATTTAGGGTAATCATAGCAGTACAAGATTTTCATCAGGAAAATTTTGACCATAATTTTCGCTCAATCATCTATGAATAAGCGTACAGTACTTTTCTTCGTTGGGGTCGTTTTTACGCAAACATCTCCGTTTCAACTGGCTCTAACACCGTCTAGCAAACCAGCCAATAATGTATCCCAGATTGAGTGAAATACAAACATTCAAAACAAGAAATATTTTTTATAGCTTCATACAAAATTTGCTTTCTTACACTACCTGTCAGGAGACGAGTAATTTCTCAGCCGACCGCTTGTGTATTCCGCCCCAACAACTGAGGATGGTTTCGATAGCAAATTTTGAAAATATCTGACAGCAAAAGAAGTTTGAAAACTATAATATTCTATACGGTATATACGGTAAATTCTGGAAAGTAACTACAAAAATAAAAGTATTTTAACTCGGCTGGATACTTTTTTGCAATTGGACATGTTCAAAATGGAAACGTGAAATAAAAAGGACGATAAAAGCAGTAAACGTGAATCCAGGTCAGAAGACATGGAGTGTTTGGAGTGTTTGGAGTGTTTTTTTTCAAGGTCAGACATGAACAATTACTGGAACTGACATGGAATGTCGCATGACTTAATGAGCTAAGGGGATGAAGGGTGACGATATTGTACGTCGCGGGATCTCTTTCCAAAAGACACCTTTCTAAGAAACACAGCGTTCTTTGAACAGGATCCTAAATTTGACAGTGTCAAAACGATTTTAAAATGAGAAAAAGGATAGACTCTTAGAAAAATTTTATTAACAACATAACTCACTTTAATCCGAGGAGTTTCTTTATAGACGCTGAATTCTGACATTGATGTGATATGTTCGTCATCACTGAGACGAAAAATTTGTCATTTACTGTCATATCTCACATTCTTTACACAGGACAAACGAAATACTGTCTTAACAATATATCATTCAACTGTATTTTCCAAATTTGTTTTAAAAAACGACTCCACTTTGATGGAACTTTTCTTCTGCCTAAAACTGAGGCAAAAGAAATAACAAATACAGCTCAAAGTAAATTACAGACCTGGAAAGAATTTTGTCAAAAACGGTTAAAACGTAAATAAAGTAACCTGAATGTAAGTCATTTTGTCATTTACTTAAAATTTGTTTACTTAAAATGTTCACATACTTTATCATAACACCAACATTATTGAAAGAAGATTCCATCATCTTTTTCAGCAATTCCTCTCTCCTCTCTGATGTGAAAAGATGCTGGAAAACAAAAGCAAAATGGTGCACAAAATGTAAAACTTCAATTTACAGAAATAACCGGTATCTTATCCTTTTGTTATTATATGGCTGGTACAGCAGCATCTGGTACATACCATTGTTCTAAAACCACCACAGACAACAACAAATCCCTTAGGATAATCTGAGACCTAAGGATAGAAATGGAATGAAAGCCTGAGTTGAATTATTCAAATCACAAATATTCAAATGTCTGGCAATATCAAGTATATAATATATATATATATATATTATATATATATATATATATATAATATATATATATTATATATATATATAATATAATATATATATATATATATATATATATATATATATATATATAATATATTATAATATATATATATATATATATATATATATATATATATTATATATATATATATATATAATGAACACACAGGTAAGTTATGAAGAAACTTGAAAACAATAATAGTACCTCTAACGTCACTGGAACCTTTCGTTCTCTCCAATGTTATTTATATCCACTAATCTTCGGCACAAAAATATAGCATATGTTGATGTGGAAATAGTTTGGAAACATTAGCTTTAGCTAGCTTATCACTTTATAAAGAACCCACTTATTAAATTAAAAATGGAACATGGGCCTAATTTTTGAAAGAGAGAGGAGGGGGGGGCATTGATACCATGATGAATTACGATTTGGAATTCATTGTGAATAGTTTCATTTTATACAACTGGAACGATAAGTCCTGACAAAAATCCCTATCTAGCTTGAAGCCAAAATAGTTCCCCGTACTAATCCTAATGCAGCCTCTTTGATGTCTTTCTACGCTGTTTCATCCTGAGGCTGCAGCAACAAAGGCAATCTACAGTGATTAGATGTAATTATATGTCTCTAGATGTTCCTACAAATACCTTGCAGTCTCTATAATTACCTTACATGTTCTTTACACGACGGCTTAACGTATCGCTTGAGAGGATCTACTGGACAGTGGCAATCTGGAATTGATAAATGAAATATATATCCTTTTACTTCACTGATGCGTTTGCATTCACGACTCCCGTGTAAAACGATCCAATTCGCGGGTATATGGTTGGGTTCAGGTCAGGAAGCTTTCACTGATAAGAGAGAGTTTTTTATTGAAGTACAGTATCAGCTCATCACTAATGAAGAGGCAAATTGGAGTGGAGAAATGAAACCAACTGAAAAGGATTGTATTGAGTACCTTCTCGATTATATGCAAAACATCGCAAACTTTCGGTGAATCAGAGGATTCAATAACATCGACAAGAAACTGGACAGCTCGGATCTGCACAAAAATATCCCGATCTTTCGCAATGTGGTCTAAATGTGGCAACACTGAATTCTCAAGTATTTCTCCCTGTAAAAAACAAGGAGTTACAAAACTAAAAAAAAAATTCATAATATCGCTAATGTCTAGAAAAATGGACTAAAATTTATTCAAAGTACCAACATTTTATACCTCATATAGTGGAGATGACGTTCCTAATATCTTACAAAGCACATTTAGTACTTTAATTCGAATGGCCGTCCTCTCTTCACATCTAAAAAAAATTCCCATTAGGATAAGACTGAGGCTACATAGAAATACATCACGAACTTAAACAAAAATCAAAATACCAAAACATTACATTATTACAAAATTTTGTCCTCAAAGAAAGTCATAAAATTGTTAGCTAGATTCTGATCAGATTGGTATGATGTATGAAACTTTCCAACGGTTTTAAATAATTGCTTTTGGTCACTCCCATTATCTCTAACAATTTCAGAATAGTAATGAGTACGACTTTCCGATAATAGCTCACTGACACGGTGACATGACTGACTGTATTTTAGACGATCACAGGATTGTCTTGACTTACGCCATACCCGCTCGAGTTTCCTTCTGATACGTTTTTCGTTTTTAATTTGTTCAGTGTACCAAGGTGCAGCTGGACGACTAATTATCACTCTGGTGATAGTGGTGCATGATGATCCAGAATTCTGGACAGCTCCGAGTTGTATTGGTTGACTTTCGCACTAATATCAGCCGTGTTCCCAGTGATAATCGGAGATAGCCTAATGTCATTAAAGAATCAGTCCATATTGATTGCTTTAATTTTACGTGACTCCACGACCCTTCTCTGAAACAATGTTTTTTTAAAATTGAGTTCACATGTAACCGTGTAATAGTCAGATATAGATGGATCATGAACGTCAATAGATTGAACAATATTTTCCTCATGGCGAGACAAGATAAGGTCTAACGTGTGACCAGCAATGTGTGTTGGTTGTTGTTCCAGATTAAAAGAATCAACAAGATTGAGAATTTTTTTTGTTGTTAATTCCGACTTATCGTCTACATGGAGGTCGATATAATACGATTATATTTAGAATTTGAGATAACACATTGATTTGCATACCTATCAGTTCGAAACACTTAATGTGTGTGAACATGTTCGCCGAGTCCAGCTTGACTTTTAAGTGTTGTTGTATAGTATACTAATGCCTCCCCATCTACCTTGTTGTCTCGAGATATGTTTAAAGAGTAGCCCTTCGGGGTGAAATTCCCAATAGATATAAGATCAAATTTGTCAGGGTGAAGCCAGGTTTTTGTTATCGCAAATATATCAAATTCATTCTCAACCACATAGTCTTTGACTAAATTGGCTTTGTTTCGAATAGACAGGCAGTTGAGAAGACCAAAAGAACAAAGCTGAGTAACAGCTGTATCAGGAGTGTTGGCAATGCTTGATAAAGGAATATTGATGAGATTGTTTCTCTTAATTAATATCATTTCTGCCGTATATGTTTACAGGCTGATGATTTGCATGATGATAGTGATTGTATAGTGTCGCGGAGGTGTTTGCCAAGTAGGTATTATAGAAAATATTCCTATAGGTCATATGGAACAACAACCTTTCTGTAGATTCAACTGCCCAAGCATTGAACTAAGCTCCTCAGGATTATTAGCGGGTCGAAACGTGTTCATCAAACGTGACTGCTTTCGATGTTGATACATCTTATCCGCCTGATTATTATCAAAAGATTGAGGACCAGGATTAGACGAAACATCCACACACATTGTTAGATCCTGCTTAAAAGGCTTCGCACATAGGACTAGACTAACAAATCCATGTTTCGGTTCTTTAGCAATCGCAAATGAGACTTTGTATTTAGATTCAAAACCAACTCGTTGTATGTTGACCCGACATCGAAAAGCAATATCTCTACAAATACTCAAGGTTATGCCATCCGCAGCCAATCCGTCCAAATCCATGCAATTAATATTCTTAAATGCCATATTAATTGGTCGAGATGTACGAAACTCGTTAGATAAAATAAATATCATAAAAAATATATAGAGCTACTGACCACCGCCATATTGATCGTGAATTAAGCAATATGGAAACACAATATTCATTTCCATACACGAAAAGGTGGTGATTCAATGATAACATCACGTTATCAGCTTTAGATAATTTCTTTAAAAACTTGTTTAACGAATCGGATATAAGAAAACGGGAACGAAAAGAAGAAGTTGGGAAATCATTGTAAGTGTGTTTATTTCTATTTAAACCCGACAACTTTACTTGTCCAGGGAAAGTCATGTTAGAGTTGTTTACTAGTAAAAACTATGTACACACACCTTGGGTTGTGGTGGACAAAATATTGAATCATTGGTTATTTTTATTGTAGATCACTAGCTGCCTGTGAAGGAACACAAAAAATTTTATTACAATGCTTCAAAAACAGCTGGATTGAAGGTTGTCAAACTTAAATGATCTCCCCAGTGTTAAATCGATTGTTCGACTCCTACCATAACCGTGTTTCATTATAAATTCGTGAAAAGGATAAAGTAAAATAAATGAACGTGGCCGTTCAGCACAATATCTTGTACTCAATTGGCAAAGACAATGGTCCCAAAGTGGTAAATCGATGGTTCGAATCCTACCATAACCGTTTTTCATTATAAATTTCGTGAAAAGAAATACTGTAAATTAAGTAACCATGGCCATTCTCCACAAGATCTTGTAGTCTAGTGGCTAAGACAATTGTCTCCCAAGTGTAAATCGATGGTTCGAAACCTGCTGTGACCTTTTCATTATGAACTTCGTGAAAGAATAAAGTAAACTAAATAACCAATGCCATCCAGCTCAAGACCTTGTGCTCTAGTGGCGAAGACGATGCTCTCCCAAGTGTTAAATCGATGGTTCGAATCCTACCATAACCGTTTTTCATTATGAACTTCGTGAAAAAGGATAAAATAAATTAAATAACCATAACCGTTCAGCACAAGATCTTGCAGTCTAGTGGCGAAGACAATCGTCTCCCAAGTAGTAAATCGATGGTTCGAATCCTACCATAACCGTTTTTCATTATGAACTTCGTGAAAACGATAAAGTAGATCAAATAAACGTAGCCATTCCCCGAAGAACTTGTGGTCTAGTGGCTAACACAAGTGTTAAATCTATGTTTCGAATCGTGTCAAAACCATTTTTTATTACGAACTTCGTGAAAGGATAAAGTAAACTAAATAACCATGGTCATCCACACAAGACCTTGTGCTCTACTGGTGAAGACGAAGGTCTCCTAAGTGTTAAATCGATTGTTCGAATCCTACCATAAATTTTTTTCATTATGAACTTTGTGAAAACGATAAAGTAGTTCAAATGAATATAGCCATTCCCCGAAAACTTTTGGGCTAGTGGCTAAGACAATTTTCTTCCAAGTGTTAAATCGATGTTTCGAATCCTGCCAAAACCATTTTTATATTATGAACTTCGTGAAAAGGGTAAAGCAAACTAAATAATCAAGGTCATCCAGCACGAGACCTTGCGGTCTAGTGGCGAAGACGATGGTCTCCCAAATGTTAAATCGATTTTTCGAATCCTACCATAACCGTTTTTCATTATGAACTTCGTGAAAACGATAAATAAATTAAATAACCATAACCGTTCAGCACAAGTTCTTGCAGTCTAGTGGGGAAGACAATCATCTCCTAAATAGTAAATCGATGGTTCGAATCTTGCCATGACCTTTTTCATTATGAACTTCATGAAAAGAATAAATTAAACTAAATAACCATAGCCGTTCAGCGCAAAACCTTTCAGACAAGTGGCAAAGTCAATTGTGTCCCAAGTGGTAAATCGATGGTTCAAATCCTGCCATGACCTTTTTCATTATGAACTTCGTGAAAAGAATAAAGTAAACTAAATAACCATGGCCGTTCAGCACAAGACCTTGCAGACTATTGGCAAAGACAATTGTCTTCCAAGTCTTAAATGGATGGTTCGAATCCTGCTATGACCTTTTCTTTATGAACTTCGTGAAAGGATAAAGTAAACTAAATAACCATGGACATCCAGCAAAAGACCTTGCGGTCTAGTGGCGAAGACGATGGTCTCCTAAGTGTTAAATCGATGGTTCGAATCCTACCGTAACCATTTTCATCATGAACTTCGTGAAAAGGATAAGTAAATTAAATAGCCATAACCGTTTAACGCAAGATCTTGCAGTCTAGTGGCGAAAACAATCGTCTCCCAAGTAGTAAATCGAAGGTTCGAATCCTGCTATGACCTTTTTATTATGAACTTCGTGAAAATAATAAAGTAAATAAAATAACCATCACCGCTAAGCGCAAGACCTTGCAGTCTAATAGCTAAGACAACTGTCTCTTAAGTGGTAAATCGATGTTTCGAATCTTGCTAAAACTTTTTTTTATTATGAACTTCGTTAAAGGATAAAGTAAACTAAATTATCCTGGTCATCCAGCAAAAAACCTTGCGGTCTAGTGGAAAAGACTATGGTCTCCCAAGTGTTAAATCGATGGTTCGAATCGTACCGTAACCGTTTTTTATTTATGAACTTTGTGAAAAGGATAAATAAATTAAATAACCATAACCGTTCAATGCAAGATCTTGCAGTGTAGTAGCGAAGACAATCGTCTCCCAAGTAGTAAATCGATGGTTCGAATCGTGCGATGACCTTTTTTATTATGAACTTCGTGAAAATAATAAAGTAAATTAAATAACCATCGCCGCTCAGCGTAAGACCTTGCAGTCTAATGGCTAAGACAACTGTCTCTTAAGTGGTAAATTGATGTTTCGAATCTTGCCAAAACTTTTTTTTATTATGAACTTCGTTAAAGGATAAAGTAAACTAAATTATCCTGGTCATCCAGCAAAAAACCTTGCGGTCTAGTGGAAAAGACTATGGTCTCCCAAGTTTAAATCGATGGTTCGAATCGTACCGTAACCGTTTTTTATTTATGAACTTTGTGAAAACGATAAATAAATTAAATAACCATAACCGTTCAACGCAAGATCTTGCAGTGTAGTAGCGAAGACAATCGTCTCCCAAGTAGTAAATCGATGGTTCGAATCGTGCGATGACCTTTTTTATTATGAACTTCGTGAAAATAATAAAGTAAATTAAATAACCATCGCCGCTCAGCGTAAGACCTTGCAGTCTAATGGCTAAGACAACTGTCTCTTAAGTGGTAAATTGATGTTTCGAATCTTGCCAAAACTTTTTTTTCTTATGAACTTCGTGAAAGGATAAAGTAAACTAAATAACCATGGTCATCCAGCACAAGACCTTGTGGTCTAGTGGCGAAGACAATCGTCTCCTAAGTAGTAAATCGATGGTTCGAATCCTACCATAACCGTTTTTCATTATGAACTTCGTGAAAACGATAAAGTAGATCAAATAAACGTAGCCATTCCCCGAAGAACTTGTGGTCTAGTGGCTAACACGAGTGTTAAATCTATGTTTCGAATCGTGTCAAAACCATTTTTTATTACGAACTTCGTGAAAGGATAAAGTAAACTAAATAACCATGGTCATCCAGCACAAGACCTTGTGCTCTACTGGTGAAGACGAAGGTCTCCTAAGTGTTAAATCGATTGTTCGAATCCTACCATAAATTTTTTTCTTTATGAACTTTGTGAAAACAATAAAGTAGTTCAAATGAATATAGCCATTCCCCCGAAAAACTTTTGGGCTATTGGCTAAGACAATTTTCTTCCAAGTGTTAAATCGATGTTTCAAATCCTGCCAAAACCATTTTTTATTATGAACTTCGTGAAAAGGGTAAAGAAAACTAAATAATCAAGGTCACCCAGCACAAGACCTTGCGGTCTAGTGGCGAAGACGATGGTCTCCCAAATGTTAAATCGATTTTTCGAATCCTACCATAACCGTTTTTCATTATGAACTTCGTGAAAACGATAAAAAAATTAAATAACCATAACCGTTCAGCACAAGTTCTCGCAGTCTAGTGGCGAAGACAATCATCTCCTAAATAGTAAATCCATGGTTCGAATCTTGCCATGACCTTTTTCATTATGAACTTCATGAAAAGAATAAATTAAACTAAATAACCATAGCCGTTCAGCGCAAAACCTTGCAGACAAGTGGCAAAGTCAATTGTGTCCCAAGTGGTAAATCGATGGTTCAAATCCTGCCATGACCTTTTTCATTATGAACTTCGTGAAAAGAATAAAGTAAACTAAATAACCATGGCCGTTCAGCACAAGCCCTTGCAGACTATTGGCAAAGACAATTGTCTTCCAAGTTTTAAATGGATTGTTCGAATCCTGCTATGACCTTTTCTTTATGAACTTCGTGAAAGGATAAAGTAAACTAAATAACCATGGACATCCAGCAAAAGACATTGCGGTCTAGTGGCGAAGACGATGGTCTCCCAAGTGTTAAATCGATTGTTCGAATCCTACCGTAACCGTTTTCATTATGAACTTCGTGAAAAGGATAAGTAAATTAAATAGCCATAACCGTTTAACGCAAGATCTTGCAGTCTAGTGGCGAAAACAATCGTCTCTCAAGTAGTAAATCGAAGGTTCGAATCCTGCTATGACCTTTTTTATTATGAACTTGGTGAAAATAATAAAGTAAATTAAATAACCATCGCCGCTCAGCGCAAGACCTTGCAGTCTAATGGCTAAGACAACTGTCTCTTAAGTGGTAAATCGATGTTTCGAATCTTGCTAAAACTTTTTTTATTATGAACTTCGTGAAAGGATAAAGTAAACTAAATAACCATGGTCATGCAGCACAAAACCTTGCGGTCTAGTGGAGAAGACGATGGTCTCCCCAGTGTTAAATCGATGGTTCGAAACCTACCATAACCGTCTTTCATTATGAACTTTGTGAAAAGGATAAATAAATTAAAATAACCATAACCGTTCAGTGCAAGATCATGCAGTCTATGGCGAAGACAATCGACTCCCAAGTAGTAAATCGATGGTTCGATTCCTACCATAACCGTTTTTCATTATGAACTTCGTGAAAACGATAAAGTAGATCAAATAAACGTAGCCATTCCCCGAAGAACTTGTGGTCTAGTGGCTAACACAAGTGTTAAATCTATGTTTCGAATCGTGTCAAAACCATTTTTTATTACGAACCTCGTGAAAGGATAAAGTAAACTAAATAACCATGGTCATCCAACACAAGACCTTGTGCTCTACTGGTGACGACGAAAGTCTCCTAAGTGTTAAATCGATTGTTCGAATCCTACCATAAATTTTTTTCTTTATGAACTTTGTGAAAACGATAAAGTAGTTCAAATGAATATAGCCATTCCCCCGAAAAACTTTTGGGCTAGTGGCTAAGACAATTTTCTTCCAAGTGTTAAATCGATGTTTCGAATCCTGCCAAAACCATTTTTTATTATGAACTTCGTGAAAATGGTAAAGAAAAATAAATAATCAAGGTCACCCAGCACAAGACCTTGCGGTCTAGTGGCGAAGACGATGGTCTCCCAAATGTTAAATCGATTTTTCGAATCCTACCATAACCGTTTTTCATTATGAACTTCGTGACCCTTACGAAAAAAACACATGCAAAAACCACATGTGGAATCACATGTGACTCACATGTGAAATTGGAACCATTAAATCACATGTGGTTCACATGTGGTAGTATCACATGTGGACCACATGTGGTTCACATATGAGTCACATGTGGTTGAATACATGTGGTTCACATGTGAGTCACATGTGGAACAACCACATGTGGTTTACATGTGAGCCTGTTTCGACGTTCACTTGTGGATCACATGTGATCCACACAAACTGCTGTTTCCCTCGATCATGCACTGAGAATGCTCAAAATAAATCACTCGTACACAGTATGATCACAAGGCTAAGCAAATTAATGCTGATATATTAATAATACCCATATAACAAAATTACGTGAAACATTTGACTAAGGGCTAGCTGCTTTCCACTGTGGCGTTGTTTGCACGTACATACACACGCTTGTAAAACCTTAAAAACTTCTAAGTTGTTGCATGATTATTTTTATGCAAGAAAACACAAAATCGTCAACAGAATCCAACCCTATAGATCTATTCAATTGTTGATTTCATAAGTAGCATTTAAATTATTTTAAACTTACGTGCGTAACAGTATATAGGTGCAACAAACGCGACAGTGGAAAACACCCCCTATGTTAAGATACTCCTATGAATATGAAATAAAATTATATACAAATACTACATTTATTCATCCTACTGCAGTCCTTAATTTTCTTGCTTTTTTCTTCGAATTTCCATGGACAGCCTTAAGTCTTTGCACTTTTGTGCCATGGCAGCCTTAATAACCGTGTCACTTGCTTGCGGAAATTTCTTGATGACCAAAGCTGGAAAAATATAAATAGAATTGTTAATATTTTTTAAACTACTGATTTTATCATAAGGGTACTTGATATTACTAGAAAAGTGTGTATAACAGGCCTTTTCTGACTAAAAATATTATTTGACATGTTAGAGATATACATAGTATGAACTGAAACATGCTATTTTTACTACCTGTCAGGTTATTTAAACTTGAATTTAAATGAAAAGTTTGTCCTATGTAGGCATAACAAAATACAAATACTAACCTATAATCAGTTCCACTTTAGTCCGATCCAACGCAGGACGCCCTTCCTTGCTTTTCCCTGTCACAGATGACTCTGCCAATATTTTCCTTTCAAATAAAGCTGTCATCAGGTTAACCGTCATTTTTTTGAAGTTTGGCGACCTCATAACTTCATTAATTTGGACTGAGTCAATGTAATCCTAAATGCATAGAAAAATAAATATGAAATTTAATAATTATGTTGAACACAGCTTTTTAAGGCAAGTTAGGTATTAAGTAGTTCATTAAAATAAACTGTTTTGTTATATAACATAAGAATAACATTAAATCGCTACATAGCAATTGGAGTTCATTGCAAACAAATAATTTAAAGTCAAAGTTACTTTTCTACAAAGCAATGAAAACATATAACATTAAAAGTGAGCATAAGATCAACACAAATACAATCAATTTGCAACATACTGTTAACTTTGGTGAATCTGATTGCTCAGCTTTCTCAACACTTGGCAATTCTGAGAAACTGCTGGTGGTTGATAATGGGGAACAAGGTCGTGCAGATTGGGGATGTGGTTGGGACAATGATGGGGATTGAATTTTGGGAAAAGATGCTAACTTTGGTGGTGTTTTTTTGGTTTCAGTAAGTGCTGCTAAAACGGCCTCTTTAACCAATTCAGGCAATCCTAAAGGCACAAGCATGACAATAATGTAATTAAAAAATATGAAACTTCATTGTAAGCATATTGCAGTTATGGAATACATAATAGCTAAGAGAATATGTTCAACTTGACTTACTATTATTAAGTATTAAAACTTGTCTTTGCAACTTTCTGACTTGCTCCTCTAAATTGCTTGAACAAGTTGGCACACTTGTTATTTTATCTGGGAGATTGTCACTCTCATCCTTGTCAACATCTTCCTCAGACTCAGAGCTGTCAATAGCAATCCTTCTGTATACACACTCTCTTTTGCATATGCTTCTCTTTCTGCAGCCTTTTTAGCATTTGCACTTTTCTATGTAAAAATACAGTTAAATCAATATATACTGGTTCATGCATAACTCAATGAACTGTTCGCCCAAGCGGGGTGTGGGGCCAAACAGTGAGAGCACTACCATGTCATTGCCTTGGAGACGTCTGATTACAGTGTAGAGTGCCCAGCAAGTTTTGATGGTTAATTTACAAGCTCTTTAATTACACCACATAAATGTTTTTTTAGCACAGGGTTAAAGGGATAAAATATCATGGGTAAAAATTCATCGATTCTTTCTAAATTAGGGGTTTAAAAAACAAAATGCTGCTATATACTGTATACAGTATACCCTTTCTGTTTAAGAATCATGAGATTATCATATATTTAACAATGGTACAGGTCAAGGCCCAAATGGGTATTCTAGCTGTAATTTCGGTATAAACCAAATAATAACATGCTTCAAACCTTAATATTTTTCTTTGGTTTGTCATTTTCACAACTGGGCATATCTAAACGTCTCCTCTTCGCTTTATTATCATTATCGCTGTTATCATCACTGTTTATATCCTCCAATTCCTCCTTATTAATAAAATCAAGCTCAAATTTCATCGACTCTTTTTTGCTATCTGAAAGAAAACAAATTACTTGCTTAATAATACAATATATGATATATGTTTAACAGCATTCCAGTCGAAACGTCACAATGGATTGAATGGAACTAGGTCACGAGTACGTGTTGTTGTAGAAAAAACTGTATAAACAATTTGTTTCTAGCGCATATAAGGTCAATATATTCTACCTTGTTAAAACCTATACACCGTTATTGAGGAAATTTTCCGGCTATCACTAGTGTGTATGAGCCTCCCCCTTAAGTATTACGAAGATGATGATGATTGATAAACACTAAAGTTGAACTTACAATCTTCTGATTGCAGTTCGATCACTCCGATGGCGATGCGGCTCGCGCTTAAATAATCATTTTATTAATTTATAAAACCAGAGTAGCGAGCGATAATATAAAGGAGCTATAATTTTCTCAGGATTGATTGAGATGCTTACCACTTGATGCTAAAACTTTTGCTAAATACGATTTCCAACCCGTCTTCGGGGCTTTCATCTTTGGATTCCCGAACATAACCATGCCTTCCTTCTTGGGGTCTTTCAGCATACTTTTGTCTTTAACATTTTCTTCGTCTAATATGCTTGTCTCATTCGATTCAACCCAATGCACCAGTACGTATTTCATTTTGATTTAAGCGACAAAGAATATGAAATATAATTTAATATCTCCACGAAGAACCGCCAAAAATGTTGTTGACACTTGTAAAAAATTTGAATTTTGAAACGAATGCGCATCCTCGTTCCCAGGTTCTTTCGGGTAATGTGACGTCACCTTAGTCGTAGGGCTATTTCTCCGGTGGGTGATTGGACTCAGCATTCTCAAGAACGCATATACTCAGCATTCTAAACTCAAAGTTTTCAATAAATACACTGCTGAACACTGCTGTACTTTTTAATATTTCTTATCGTCCTGGGACGAATGTATTGTACCGTAACAGTAATAATTTTGATAAGAAGTTTTATTTCATAGTCAAAGAAAGTTTTTGACCAAAATCGGAATTCTATTAAATTGAAAGTGGAAACACTCGGCAGTTTTGTATTTCAAGAAGATGGCTGCCTCTGAGTATGTTGGTCTTGGTGAAACGAACGTGAATTCTTCTGAAAACTGCACGAATCTTCAATCATCTAACTGCGCTAGTAGAGGTATTACAAGAAAGAGAGGGCCGTATAAATTATACAATTTGAACCCAGAAGACGAAAGTTTTAACGCTAAAATACCAAAGACAACTAAATGGCGTCGTACTCGTGAGAGGGATGTTGCGTCCTCTGAAGAAAACCTGGACGAACAAGATTCGATTGCTGAACCAGATGAAGAGTTACAGCCTTGTTCTGATCCCTCGTTTACCGTGGGAAATGAAAGTCATGATTTAACAGGTAAAAAATCTAGCATAGTCAAAGTCATATGGCTCATATTAGACTACCTTGTTTCATATTACCAAAATGCATGAATTGGACTTTCAGAGAACAATAATAAACATTGTTTTTAAAGAATGGGGCAGTTTTATACTCAATTGATCCCCTAACAGATATTTAACATCATGACATATTGCTGTAGTATTCTATAATTTTGTTGTGTATTCAGAAACAGTGGGTTATTAATACATTCTTATGGTTTGTGTAGATGATTGTGATAATCAAGTCAGTGATGATAATGACAATAATCCTAATCGATTTGTTCAGTTCCAAGAAGGTTGTGGAAATCAAGATGAAAGTGTGAGTGACTTCTATATTTTTTACTATAGCTAGCAAGCAGTTCATACTATATCTCTTGCTCTCCATCAAGTCACTTGGTGAATAAGTTTTAGATCTGTGTAAAGACTACAACCTAGTTGTGAGGGAAATACTGAATATCTTCATGTCACCTTTTTCATTATATAGGGTGATGAATTGTACCAATCTGAAGCTGACCAGGAACCAGTGGATGAACCATTGTATGAAAATGCACCTGTCACCTTTGGTCAGTGTCTACTACTGATAATGTCATTTGTTCTTGGCAATAACCTAACCAGTGTGGCTGTTGGTAACCTCCTTAAATTGTTGAGCATGATACTCCCAATTGGATCTCGCCTACCTCGAACAAAATATTTATTCGACAAATATTTTAATGGTTTTCGAGAAGGACTTGAACATAAATTTTATTGCCCTAATTGCCAAACACTTTTTCAAACAAGTGAAAAGTTAAAGTGTTTCATTTGCAATGTAGAATTTGAACAACACAGACTATTAGAACAAGGGAGTTTTTTTTTATACCTCCCAATTGAAAAACAATTAAGGGACTTCTTACAAGAAAATAGTGTATCAGATAATTTAGATTATCGTTTTAATCGAGATTCACACAATAGTGTAATTAGTGATATCTATGATGGGCAAATGTACAGGTCGCTTGGTGATGGCATTCTAACTTCTGATAGAAATGCTCTTAGTTTGTCTTTTGGTTGTGATGGTGTCCCAGTTTTTCGCTCCTCCTCATTTAGTATCTGGCCATTACAGGGCATGCTTAACGAACTTCCTCCTAAAATAAGAAAGCAACATATTTTCTTGATTGGTCTTTGGTTTGGACCAAGTAAACCAAATATTCTGCAATTTTTGGAACCATTTACTAGCGAAATGAGGCGGCTTGGGTCGGTTGGAATGAAATGGTTACGAGCTGGTGTTGAAGTCTGCTCTAGGGTTTTTGCTTGCATTTGCTCATGTGACAGTGTTGCCAGGTGCCATATCCAGAATATTCACCAGTTTAATGGTGTTAATGGTTGCAGCTGGTGTTATAACCCTGGCATTCAGATTCACAAAGGTCAAGGGCATACACGGGTGTATCTCCAAAGTCCTGAAGGGTACAACCTTAGGACCCAAACGGAGCTAAGACATGATGCAACCAGGGCATTTAAACAGCAGGAAACTGTTAATGGCGTAAAAGGGCTATCAAAGCTGATGAAATTGCCATACTTTGATATTGTTAGAGGATTTCCAGTTGATAACCTTCATTGTGTCGATCTTGGTGTATCACGGCAACTTGGTCATCTTTGGTTTGACTCTTGTAACCACCAGGAACCTTGGTATTTGGGCAGGCATATTGCGGAGATTGATGCTAAACTTCGACAAATAATACCTCCCCATGAAGTGACAAGGATTCCTCGTTCAGTCACACAACGAGCTTATTGGAAAGGCTCTGAGTGGCACTGGTGGATTCTTCTCTATTGCCCTATTGTCCTTTATGGACTGTTGCCTTCAAGGTACTATCACCATATGCTTCTTTTATGTCATGGTGTGTACTTGTTGACTAAGGCCTCTATTACTCATTCAGACCTAAACCATGCCAGTGCTTCATTGACCAAATTTGTTAATGAGTTTCAACAACTTTATGGTGAAATTCACATGACATACAATATTCACCAATTAAATCATCTCACTCAAACGGTAATTGACTGGGGGCCGTTATCTATTTATTCTACTTATGTTTTTGAAGGCTTCAATCTTGTATTGATGAGACTTTTTCATGGAACACAAGCTGTGCCCATGCAAATTGCCAATTCATTTCTACTGTATCGAGCTCTTGATGCTCTTAGTGATGTCTCACTTGAAAATGATGGAGAAAGTGCTCTTTCCTTTTTCATGGAAGCTCAGTTAAAAGGCACTGTGCTTTTGAAGAAAGCGAAGAGGCTTCGTAATGGGGTTGTGGCTTTGGGTGCGTCATATTGTCGGCCTTTTACAATTGAAGAGAGATTTCTTGTTGAGAATGATGCTTGTTATGATGCAGTCCACGTTGAACAAGCTGAGTTTTTCATTAAGGCTGTTGTTGAGGGCATTGTTCTGGACTGCCAACAATACATCCGTAACTCTCGCAGAAGGAATTCTATTGTTGGGCTCACAGATGGGAATATAGTGGAGCTTAAAGTATTTGCTGTTGTTGATAGTGTGTGTTTTGCTTTCGCAAGGTCTATTAGTGTGGTGCGGCCAAGCTGGCTTAGAAGGGATAGTGAGTGTGGTCGACTTTGTAATAATATTTTTGAAGTGCTAGAAATTGATTCAGTGTTACAAATAGTGAGGTTAAATAACATCAAAGACAAATTTATATTATTTAATCAGGAGAGTTTTGATGTAAATAACTTTATATGTAGATTACCAAATATGTTTGATAGAGATTAATTGTAAATAAGAAGAAAACTTAAATATACAGTATTACTTAAACTGAGCAAAGCAGTAACTATTATTTAGATGATTACGCATGTGTATTTGGGGATAAGTATGTAGTATATGTATGCATCACATTACAGAAGTTTGCTGATTCATTATTAGTTTGAAGTACATTTTCATGTCAACCACATTTTGTTCACATAGGTTTATAGATTTTCACATGTTAGCCTTGTGTGATCGCATATAAACCACATGTGATCACATATGAACCACTTGTGTGTAGAAACATTTCTCATGTGAACCACATGTGTATCTCATATAACCACATCTGCATCACATGTGGTTCACATGTGCCCTCCATGTAACCACATGTTTTCACATGTGAACCTCGTGTGTATCCAATAAAACCACATGTGGTTCACATGTACCCTCCATATAACCACATGTGAACCACATATAATCACATGTGATCACATGTGAAGCACATGTGAACCACATATTATCACATGTGATCACATGTGAAGCACACGTGGTCACATGTGAAGTACATGTGGTCACATGTGAAGCACATGTGAACCACATATAATCACATGTGATCACATGTGAAGCACATGTGATCACATGTGAAGCACATGTGAAACACATGTGGTTTGCATGTGTTTTTTTCGTAAGGGGAAAACGATAAATAAATTAAATAACCATAACCGTTCAGCACAAGTTCTCGCAGTCTAGTGGCGAAGACAATCATCTCCTAACTAGTAAATCGATGGTTCGAATCTTGCCATGACCTTTTTCATTATGAACTTCATGAAAAGAATAAATTAAACTAAATAACCATAGCCGTTCAGCGCAAAACCTTGCAGACTAGTGGCAAAGTCAATTGTGTCCCAAGTGGTAAATCGATGGTTCAAATCCTGCCATGACCTTTTTCATTATGAACTTCGTGAAAAGAATAAAGTAAACTAAATAACCATGGCCGTTCAGCACAAGACCTTGCAGACTATTGGCAAAGACAATTGTCTTCCAAGTCTTAAATGGATGGTTCGAATCCTGCTATGACCTTTTCTTTATGAACTTCGTGAAAGGATAAAGTAAACTAAATAACCATGGACATCCAGCAAAAGACCTTGCGGTCTAGTGGCGAAGACGATGGTCTCCCAAGTGTTAAATCGATGGTTCGAATCCTACCGTAACCGTTTTCATTATAAACTTCGTGAAAAGGATAAGTAAATTAAATAGCCATAACCGTTTAACGCAAGATCTTGCAGTCTAGTGGCGAAAACAATCGTCTCCCAAGTAGTAAATCGAATGTTCGAATCCTGCTATGACCTTTTTTATTATGAACTTGGTGAAAATAATAAAGTAAATTAAATAACCATCGCCGCTCAGCGCAAGACCTTGCAGTCTAATGGCTAAGACAACTGTCTCTTAAGTGGTAAATCGATGTTTCGAATCTTGCTAAAACTTTTTTTATTATGAACTTCGTGAAAGGATAAAGTAAACTAAATAATCATGGTCATCCAGCACAAAACCTTGCGGTCTAGTGGAGAAGACGATGGTCTCCCAAGTGTTAAATCGATGGTTCGAAACCTACCGTAACCGTCTTTCATTATGAACTTTGTGAAAAGGATAAATAAATTAAAATAACCATAACCGTTCAGTGCAAGATCATGCAGTCTAGTGGCGAAGACAATCGTCTCCCAAGTAGTAAATCGATGGTTCGAATCCTACCAAAGCCGTTTTTCATTATGAACTTCGTGAAAACGATAAAGTAGATCAAATAAACGTAGCCATTCCCCGAAGAACTTGTGGTCTAGTGTTAAATCGATTGTTCGAATCCTACCATAATTTTTTTTCTTTATGAACTTTGTGAAAACGATAAAGTAGTTCAAATGAATATAGCCATTCCCCCGAAAAACTTTTGGGCTAGTGGCTAAGACAATTTTCTTCCAAGTGTTAAATCGATGTTTCGAATCCTGCCAAAACCATTTTTTATTATGAATTCGTGAAAAGGGTAAAGAAAAATAAATAATCAAGGTCACCCAGCACAAGACCTTACGGTCTAGTGGCGAAGACGATGGTCTCCCAAATGTTAAATCGATTTTTCGAATCCTACTATAACCGTTTTTCATTATGAACTTCGTGAAAACGATAAATAAATTAAATAACCATAACCGTTCAGCACAAGTTCTCGCAGTCTAGTGGCGAAGACAATCATCTCCTAACTAGTAAATCGATGGTTCGAATCTTGCCATGAACTTTTTCATTATGAACTTCATGAAAAGAATAAATTAAACTAAATAACCATAGCCGTTCAGCGCAAAACCTTGCAGACAAGTGGCAAAGTCAATTGTGTCCCAAGTGGTAAATCGATGGTTCAAATCCTGCCATGACCTTTTTCATTATGAACTTCGTGAAAAGAATAAAGTAAACTAAATAACCATGGCCGTTCAGCACAAGACCTTGCAGACTATTGGCAAAGACAACTGTCTCTTAAGTGGTAAATCGATGTTTCGAATCTTGCCAAAACTTTTTTTTATTATGAACTTCGTGAAAGGATAAAGTAAACTAAATAACCATGGTCATCCAGCACAAGACCTTGTGGTCTAGTGGCGAAGACGATGGTCTCCCAAGTGTTAAATCGATGGTTCGAAACCTACCGTAACCGTCTTTCATTATGAACTTTGTGAAAAGGATAAATAAATTAAAATAACCATAACCGTTCAGCGCTAGATCATGCAGTCTAGTGGCGAAGACAATCGTCTCCCAAGTAGTAAATCGATGGTTCGAATCCTGCCATGACCTTTTTTATTATGAACTTCGTGAAAAGAATAAAACAAATTAAGTAACCATCGCTGCTTAGCACAAGCCCTTGCAGTCTAATGGCTAAGACAACTGTCTCTCAAGTGGTAAATCGATGTTTTGAATCTTCCAAAAATATTTTTTATTATGAACTTCGTGAAAGGATAAAGTAAACTAAATAACGATGGTCATCCAGCACAAGACCTTGCAGCTAGTGGCAAAGACGATGGTCTCCATAGTTTTAAATCGATGGTGCGAATCCTAGCATAACCGTTTTTCATAATGAACTTCGTGAAAAGGATAAAGTAAATTAAATAACCATAAGCATTCATCACAAAATTTGCATCCTAGTGGCGAAGACAATCGTCTCCCAAGTATTATATCGATGGTTCGAATCCTGCCATGACATTTTCATTATGAACTTTGTGAAAAGAATAAAGTAAATTAAATATCCATGGCCGTTCAGCATGTCTTCAGCAGGCTGTCTTTTAGTGGTAAATCGATGTTTCGAATCCTGCCAAAACCATTTTTTATTATGAACTTCGTAAAAGGGTAAAGTAAACTAAATAACCATGGCTATCCAGTACAAGAACTTGTGGTCTAGAGGCGAAGACGACTGTCTTCTAAGTGGTAAATCGATGTTTTGAATCCCGCTAAAAGGGACTGAACAGAGGGACTGGGCATCGCTGTCAATCTAATGTTAATTAGGGAGGACCTATATTCATATATTCTGTTACGCCAGGATGATTTTTATTGAAAGTGAGTTGTGTTCAAAAGAAATTAGCCAGGCACAGCAGATATGAATATGGTCCCCTCAATTAACGTCAGATTGACGCCAATGACTGGGGGAAGGGGTGAGAAGATGGTCGTGGGGTGAGAGCAAAAAGGAAGGACGACAGGTTGATAAAAAGAGAGAATAGTTGATAGGGAACGCTGTAGAAGGGACAACATAAACCAGACAACAAGGAAAACAGCCAAAACAATCGTTGCCTTCACAAACTTGATAGTATGTGTAAAGAAGGGGTGTCAAAAATGGCCAAAAATGCGCCACGTAATTTGTAAACGGCCACTAGAGAGGTGTGAAAAATTTGCTTTGCCATATGTTGACAAAATGGACATCGTATACTAATTGGTTTAGTAAAAACGCATAGAAGAACGATGTTTCAAAAGCCTCTGTATGGGAAAACTTTTTTTACTGCGGAAAAATGTCCACCATGACCCACCATGTTTCTGCACACGTAGCATTGCTGAAATCTTTAAATTTTCAAACTCTTCATTCGCTCGTAATTTGCTAAATATTCTAGATGTATTGCATGTAGGCAATGCAAACCATGAAAATCATCATTTTATGGAGTGTTTGGGTATAATGGCATTTTCCTTCCCCTTACAAAATTGGTATACAACCCATCATCATTTCGCCCACGGAGTTAAAGGTTTGTTTACAGTGTGGAGAAAACAAATTGGTTCAATTAGATTTTGTCTGCGGTGAACGAAATCATTTCCTAACTCAGCGCCGTCAAAAGAAAATTATATATATATATATATATATATATATATATATATATATATATATATATATATATATATATATATATATATATATATATATATATATATATATATATAATATATATATATATATATATATATATATATATATATATATATATATATATATATATATATATATATATATTATATATATATATATATATATATAATATATATATATATATATATATATATATATATATATATATATATATATATATATATATATATATATATATATATATATATATATATATATATAATTATTATATATATTTCATAAAGTCATTCAATAAATAATACCTTGCTGTCAGGATATGAAGATAAAGTGGTCAAGAACTATTTTAAGAGAACTTTAGCAGGTAGAAGAAGAGGACACAAAGTTGAGCTAATAGTAAGTGATAGGAAAGATTTTGCTTTCATGTGTAATTTTAAGAAGGGGCAATTGACAATTTCCTTTAATTATGGAGAATGGAATGTACATGGATTCCCCCAACATAGCTAATTCATTAATACTCTTTTTATATAAGAACTACAAAATATGCCCATGTTCAATGTTTTTATTTTTTGGCTGATTTCAAGCTAAAAATATTGTGCGGTATATTACATGTGTCAGCAGTGTATCGCTGAATTAATTTCTGGAGATGAATGTGACCTTTCATAGGATGGGGGTTTTAATGTTGAAATTTGAGTTTCATACCGTAAAATTTATATACTTTCTGTTTATATATAATTTGATTTGTATTACTCATTTTGAACATTGTTTATATGTTGATTGAATTGCTGTTGAAATCATGTACTATTATGATAGCTTTTGTACAAAAAATCCATTTTAATGTTTACAAATGAAAAGAAAAAAAATTATTTCATTACTGTTGGTGTGCATTTGTATGTAGGTAAATTAAATAGTGTATCTGCAGTCTGTTGGTAGTTACTTATTCACACTTTATTACTGTATCATGTAATGCCGTGCTCCATAAATGCAAATCTTGCTTGCAAACTGAGCATTTACGGTATGTAGCCTGTGTGACCTTCATGTAAAGACAACAAACAAATAACTCTAAATTTGTCCAAGCTTCCCCCACCCGCCTCCCCCGTGCTTGCCGACATTTTTGGGAAATGAAATATTAACCCATTAAGTGCCAGCACTTTTCACATGACGAGTAAAATTGTCTGGTGTTAGACAGAGCAAATACTAAAGGTAGGGTGCATCAGGGCACAATGCCGTTTAATGGGTTAATTAGTAGATTTTCAGAATTTTGTCGGTAATTTTTGGACAAACACCCCCTGTCGACATGTCTTTATGACGGCCCTGATAGCTTAGTGTTCATATGTGCACCTCCCATCATTCCCATATCACAACAAATGAAGTCATTTGCCAGAATAATTTAATAAAAAATTTATTTTTCAAGTCAAATTCATAAAAAAGATTAATACATTAGCAAAAAGTTCACAAAAGGTTTGGCCGCATGCCCTGGCTACCCTGCTGCTGTTCTGTTCTCCAGCAGTTTAAGG
>NW_021163591.1:0-34245 GCF_004324835.1 Dendronephthya gigantea | reverse complement strand
TGGAGCCCAAATGTGGCTTGAGTTGTTGAACGGCTTCATCATACTCTTTTTCGTGGAGCTACGAACGAGTCGAGGAGCACACTGCCGAAAACCGCAGTAGGTCACAATTGGCCCAGGGAATAGCAAAACAGCTGTTTTGATGTTGGCAATTGTTGGTTGGGGTCTTGGGGCATCACAGATGTCATGAGTTATCGATTTGATGAACTAAAGAACCCAAAAAGTCGTTATTAAAATTTCGTGAATATTATACACAAAGAAGGCTCATCGCATTAATGACAAGTGGAAAACGCTTACACACTAAATATTATACATTACCTGACATAACATATGTTTTTGTGCCTCGAGGTGAGATACGTAGTTTACAGCCTGCTGTAGAGTATCCAAAGTTATCGTTGAGGGTAATGGGTCGTCCTCATGTCCAGCAAATACGTTGGAAAACGCACAAGTGAAGACGTGGAGTGCTGCTGCAACACGTGGCATTAGATCTAACTGTTTGGATTTTGGTGGAATAAGCAAACCGTCCTGAATTGCGTCGTTCATTTCAGCGATAAAAGCATCTTTCCTATTTCGAAGAAATTGCTTGGCATCTTCGTCGAAGACATACGTTGTCGGTGAGTTCTGTTGACATCGATTAATGTAACGGAATACTTGTTTAAGAGCATCATCGGGTTCTGTGCTGAGAAAGTCTCTCGCGTTGTCAATCTCTGTAGATGTTGGACAAAGTGCCATAGGGACAGACACGAGAAAACGGTCAATCAAACCTTGACCTTGGTCCATTCTGCCGATTAATTTTGCAACATTTGGCATTTGGGTACAACCGAGAATAGAGAATGGAGTATTGCTTGGAATTTCTCTTGTTTGTTCGGTAGAATAAGCATATGAACTGGCCTCTCCGGAAAAAAGCTTGCAAAGCAGCATGGCGTCACCGCTGGCGTTTTCGTCATTGTTCTTTAGGAGTTTGTTTAGAACGTCGTAAACCTCTGGTGAAACTAGAAAGGCCGAGTGGTTATTTCCAATGTGTTTGACAAGACCGGATTATGTAGTTTTATCCATGAAAAAGTTCCATTGGTCGCTTTCAATAATTGACTGCAGCAAGTCCAAACATCCGTGATATATAACCGAGGATTTGCCAGTGCCAGGATAACCAACAAATATGGTGTAGAGATTAAGGGGTTGCTCGTGGGTTATGGTATGAACTTTACAACCATTATTAGCAGAGAGGAATGCTGTGGTGGAAAGTAAGGCAGACGTAAGATACCCCATGGAACTGTTGAGTGAAGTGGCCTTGTGTCGAAGAAAAGTTGCAATCTCTTCAGGAAAAATCTCATCAAACTGGAGAGTCATCTGGGATAGTCTTTTGTGCAGCTGCGTCCACGTTGTCTTGTGTTGCCTTGCTATTTTTGAAAGAGGATTTTTCGCGGCCATAACGATAAGTTAAGACTTGATCAAGCTTTGAGCGTTAAAGAATGAATATAGCGTGTGTGTTGTTTGTGTGAACTGTGTGATACATGCCATGAGAGTATAGAATTACCAAACAGTGCGACAACGTGGAATTTCTAGCGGAAAAGCGAGGTTTGACGCAATAAGAGTATTGAATAGCGTGAGCGGAAATAAACTTGAAGTGAAATATTTTGCTGAATGATTTTGTTTTTGTGTGTTTTAGGTTGGGTTTGAGAAAAAATGGAAAAATAATTGTATGTTAAAATACATTTAGAAAAATTAGAAAGGTGTAGAGCGTAAATAAACGTTTTCATGATTGCACCTGAAATGTTGATTATGACATTATTGTCTAGAAGGAAAAGAGAAAACAATACGCTGGTGCATGGATGAGGGATTAATTGCAAGAGAGCGACTTTGCGGTTATTGCAAGAAATCAATGAAACTGGTACAATGTGATGATCGTTCAGATGATTTCAAATGGGAATGTCGGCGTCAAGAGAATAGAAAGCGGCACAAGGTTGAAATGTCAATAAGAAAAGACAGCTGGTTCGAAAATAGCAACATGACATTAGATGAAGTGTTGAAATTCACATACTGGTGGTGCTGTGATATGAAACAAAATGAAATACATCATGAACTTAACATTGCTTCTAATACAGCAGTAGACTGGGACTCGTTCTGTCGCGAAACATGCGAAGTAACTCTTATTGAGCGAGAAGAGCAGATCGGTGGTCCTGGGAAAACTGTTCAGATTGACGAAAGCAAGTTTGGCAAGAGGAAATGTCATCGTGGTCATCGTGTTGAAGGACAATGGGTGTTTGGTGGCATTGAAGAAGAATCTCGAAGAAGCTTTATGGTAGCAGTTGACAAAAGACACGAAGCAACGCTTTTACCTTTAATTAAGAAACATATTGCTAAAGAAACCACCATAGTTTCTGACTGCTGGAAAGCATATTCGAAACTTGAACTAAACGGTTATCAGCACCGTTTAGTGAATCATTCAAAAGAGTTTGTGAACGAAGATGGTTTTCATACAAACAAAATAGAGGGTCATTGGAGACAAGCAAAAAGCAAACTACCATGTTTTGGTGTGCGAAAGCTTGCATTCTCATCTTACCTGGCAGAATTTCTTTGGAGATATGAAAATAAGGGTAAAGACTTGTTTTCTATATTTCTTAATGATATTAAAAAAATATATGGTGACTTTTAGTAGGCATGCTAAGCTAATGTAAATTTTGCATATATACAACAATTTATATATTTATTTAATTTTTGAAAAAGATTTTTTGAAGTATATTTTGAAGTCTGTCAATAACTGTAATTTGTAAATTTATATGCATGGAATTTTTATACATCTTGTTTAGATTTAAATTGAAATTTTCACTAAATACATTAATTCCTATCGTACTCATTAAAGTGTTCGTTTGTATAGTTATTTAAAAGGAGTAAAAAGAATTATAGAAGTTTGTTGCTATAGGTCATAGGTGAGATTCTCAGATGAGATGACTGTGTAGACATGCCTTCGTAAATAACATGGCTGTGCTATGATATTGAATTACAACAATATTGAATTGGGTCATTTAGATGCTACTATTATAAATATATATATACGGCTACGCAATAAACTGTATAGAGGTAGTAGAGTATATAGATTTGATCATAGTTTTAGTAGGCAGTAGTACTAAATATACAGGAAATATGCATTGACATACTGTGAAGTGTAAATTGAGTTTGATTATAGTTTTAGATTGGACTGCATATGCGAGTAGCCGCTTAAAATATACCGGCTAAGTATTGATGCCTGGCTAGTGGAATTACTGCGTAGCCACTGTAGCCACAATGATATCTACCTAGCAATTATATGCAGTAATTTGCACAATGATATCTACCTAGCAATAATACGCAGTAATTTGATCTGGCATAGTTTTAGATTCGACTGCGTAGCCAGTAGCCACTAAAAAAAAGGCTACGCAGTGATTTCCAGCTAGTGGACGGGTATTCTGCAATCTAGCCCTTCTATTACCACATATCAAGCACTTGGAGGAATCAAATGGTAATGATTTTGATCCTAAGGATCTATCAGAAACTTCAGAAACTTCGACAGCGTCTACTTGATGACCTAAAATATGACACAAAAATGTTCGGTTACGCTAGCAGGACAAACAAGAGAAAATCATGTTGGTTAAGTTTGTCGAAATAAGCAAAAGCATTAAAACATTAGAAACCTCAATTAAACACGAAGTCTCTGAAATTACCTTGCTGTACTTCAGCATATTGTAAATTTTGTTCACTTGTGTAAGCCGAGTAGCAAGTGGAATGCCAGTAGATGGTAATATCTTTGTCTTGAAGATATTCTCTCTCAGTCACAAGCCTCCTGTAAGTCTCATCGCGACGTCTCTCTAGAGCAGCCAAAAGAGTTTTAATTGAAGACTCTTTTGCCATTCGTAATTTTTCTTTACAATTGTTCTGACAAATTATACATTTGTTGAAGGACGTAACTAGTCTTGCTTTCTTTGCTACATGAACGTAAAGTTCACAAGGTTCTTCTTCCTCGGCATTGGATGTACTCAGTTCCATTTGAAACTCAAAAAAATGGATGCAAAGTACGAAAATATACAGTGACAAACATACAGTTGTTCTAGAGAGAAGGGCGCCATCTTGAACATACCTAGGTGCCTTGCCTTCAGCTTACTTCAAGTCGAGGCAATGTGACTTTGAAAATGTTATTTATTTTTCAAATGTCATTTAATTTCTTAAAGTTTTTTAAAAAAATAAAAGAAGTGTTGTGTTTTTAGCAGAATTAAAAGAAAAAATATCTAAAAAAATATAAAAATATCTAAAAATAAAAAACACAAAGTCACATGACCAATCATGTGATATCAACAATGTACTATTTTATGTGCATTATGTTATCTAGTGACGTTAACTGTCTATTTACGCCACACAGTGAAGAAAGAGATAATTGACCAGCCTCGTTTTTCATGCTGACACGCACAGTATGTCACAAAAATGTCCCTTTATCTCATCACTGACCCCACTTTTTGACTCTACGAACTACTCATTTCTCGGTCTTCGCTCCCTGACTATTTATGTGTGTTGGCATGCGACCAATTTGGAATAATATAAACATGCTGTTTGTGACTTATTTAAGCGGCAGCTTATTTTCGTTTGAATAAACAGCCCTATTGCTTACCTCTATATTGAACACCAAAATGTTCATTACTTAATATTTTGATGTAAATCAGCCGTATGGAGGGGCCTATTTAAAAAATTTTCTTCCAATTTTTTAATATGAGTAAAATATTAAAAATGCAGCGCCCCCTCATTCCGTAAAACCCCCCCCGGAAATCTGAGATAGACAGAAGGACAGACACAAATCGAGATTTTGACTATATATACGTGCAAGAATAGTGTGATGCCGTGCATTAAAAAGAATACTTTATTAATAAGTGGAAGCAGATAGCTACAAGTGGAAGCATCGATCCCTTGATTTTTGTTGCATTTTATATAAAAATAATCAACACAACTATACAATTTGCAGTTTTAAAAGATCAATACGCTTTTCTAAAAGTCCTAATACAATCTTGGGTGCTCTTCATATATTTTATACTACTAATAATTATTGAAATGCTTTGAATACCTTGTAAAATCAAAGCATTATTTGTGATATCCTTTAAAGACGGTAGTTTCAAGTCCATTGCTCTTGGGTATTGATAGAAAATGTTGCGGTTGATTCGTCTTGTCTTTCACTAGCCTACAGATCCTCACATCAAAATGTTCTCCGATACCTCTCTTTACACATTCTTCTTTAATCCCTCAGAAATCGGAGAGGTACATTTTGAAATAATTGAAGCTTTTGTACAATTCTCATATTGCAATTGCACCTGTTCTATACCAACAGGACGGTCACTATTAGATTTTAGCGCATTATGGTAACACACTATCCCCTTCACTACAGCAATTGCTTCTGCAGCCATTTGGGCAAAAACATCAGCTCATGACTGGCATGTGGCTAGTTGGTATGTCAGGATGGGAGTTGTGAGACCCATCTGACAATGTAGCACTATTTTGGGATACCTCTTCATTAGAAAGGACATTAAGTTTACCCACAGTTTTGAATTGATTCTGATTGACGGGTGACAAGTCGTTCTCAGAACTTTGACATCCTTGTGAGCACAAGTTTATTGCTCATACCTGATTATAAACTTGTCCAATAATTTTGTCAATTTCAGTCGGTAATTGTATGTCTTGCTCTGATTGTGGGGACCCAATCATACTCAGATCCGAGGTTTTTCACCCTTGTCATTGATTGTAAATCTTGTTTATCTGTCTTCAGAACTTGTTTATATAGATTTACAGAGTTAATGTTCTCATCAAAAACTACAAGAACTGACCTACTCGATGAACATCGAGCCTTAAGGCTACTCTCACTGGTTTTGTGGCTTGATTTTTAATCTCTTTGTTTTGAGTAGCCTTTTGTTGCAAGAATACATACATCTCTAGCTTCTTTGTAACTTCTCTTTACATTGTTTCTATAGTTGATAAAATCCTTGTCATTTACAACATGAGGATCAGAGTTTTCTTCTAGTACAAGCTGTTAAAATTCTTAATTATTCATTGACAACCAAAAGTCATACATTTTTTTGAGTTCAATCACCTTAATATTTTGCCTTTTAATACTCTTCCTCTTGATAGGTTGCACTGATAAGACGTCTTGACACTAAAGTAACCGCTGTTTTGGCTTTACTTCTCTCTTGTTTCTTGTCTTGGACACTCATTTCAACGTTTACAGTATCTACCAATGACCCAATGATAACTATCTTTAAGTCACTTCAATTAACTCCATGTATAAACCATGTTTCAACATGCACACAAGCAAGATCATTCGATAATTTTGTTTATATCCTTTGTTCAATTCTCTTTATTTCAACTGGTAAGACAAAGAGAATTGAACAAACGCCTATTACTCTTTAAGAAAGCTAACAAAATTAACAAGGTCACTTATAAATTGTTGCAAAGTAGCCATGGGTTATCTCCACGATTCTATGGCTCGTTGAGGATTCATAAGTTAGGAATACCTTTGAGGAAGATTCATAAGTTGGGAAAACCTTTGAGGCCTATCGTGTGTTTTGTCAATTATCCCACTTATAATCTTTCAAGGTATTTAGCTAGAATATTTTATGGATATTACTGTTGGGAATGCTGTCTACACAGTAAAAAACTCATTTTGCGGAATTTATTAAACGTAAAACTCTAAACCCAGAAAAGTGCTCGTATCGTTTGATATTGTTTCCTTGTTCACCAAAATCCCCGTCAATCTTGCCATCAAAGTTGCTGAAAAAGACTCACAGAAGATGATTCTTTATCACAAAGAACTTAGTTACCTGTGGAGGATATAATCGATCTTTTATTCTTTTGTCTCCATATGACTTATTTTGCTTTCAAACGCAACTATTATCCCTGGTCTCTGCAGTAATTGCTAACCTACTAATGGGAGATGTCGAGCAAAGAGCTTTAGCCTCTAGTCCAGTTAAACCTTTGTTTTGGAAACAACATGTTGACGATGTGGCTTCTGTGGTTAACAAAAATGAGATCGATAATTTGTTGAAACATTTGAATTATATTGAGCCTTGAATTTGAATGAGCCGAAAATGTAAAAAATATTGTGGGAGCTTCTTTTTGAGCAATAATTGCCTTTAAATCTTCTCTAACTTTGAAACCAATAAGAAGGACTGCCTGTGATATTACCGACATATCTTGAGAGTTTTGACATAAAACATGAGTTATGAGCAGCCATACCTTTTAAGTCATCAATAGTAAGATGGGCCTCGGCATGATTATGTTTCAGGAAAAATATTTTCCAGTTCATTAGATTCAGTCTCTATCTTTCTCAAATCATTAGGCACACCATTGTCAGGCAAATTCTCAAGTGCGCTATTATCAATACAAACATCATGATATAAAGTGTTGTGTTTAATCAACCCATACAATGCCTGCTCAACCTTATGCTTCCTGACAATAATATCTTTAAAACTACAACACTTCCTTTCATTTTAACAATAATCATAGGGATATTCTTTGGACACATTGGCAAAGATTAGGCAAGTTCATCTACCTTTTGAGGCAGGTTTACACAATGACCACTATTTGTAATATTTGTATACATTTGTATAATGACAACTATATATATTTGTAATAAAAAAAAGACTGAAAACAATATGGCCGACAGTTATTCTACACCTGACAAAGATAGACTGTAAGATACTTTGTATAATAACTCATATAATGGCATAACCTCTTTTCATTCATCGTCTTTATCAACAATGCAGAAACCATAATAGAATACCAAAATAAAATCTATAAATTCCTATCTACAGTAATAACATGTTTTTCGTATAAAACATATTATGAAGAAATCAGCCTGAAACATAGTCGTCGAGTATATGGGGCGGCGACGGGTGCGTGACGATCTGCATAACGGTGGTTCATTGCTAGTACTGACAGCTACTTGGGGAAACTCAATAGCTAGATCTTCTGTTTAGTGACACGTCTGTGCTTCATTCGGCTGCAAAGCGTCTTTTTGTTCTGCTTCTCGAGGCGTTGTAACTGACTCATCCGCTGGTGGAGCTGAGATCTCCTGCAGAACGATCATAACAGGAGGAGGTGGTATGGGGGATGGTTTTGTGTCTTCGTCACCATCGGAAAGGTTGTTTGATGGATACTGTTTACTGTTAGTGTGCATACCAAGGAGAACCTTGTAGCATTCGCTACATTTTACACGATATGACGTGTTATGTAATTGAGAACCCTGAAACTTCTGAATATTACACCATTGTCCTTCGACAAAAACAATGAGATACCGATCCCTTGCAGTTGATTTGTTAATGTCAGTATGTATATAAACAAGATCACCAACATATAAGGGGGGTGAAGGTGCTGCCATTCCACGAGGGGCTTTAGATCTTTCACTATATGGATGATTGCTGATGCGAATATCATGCTGGGTAGTTATCAGTTGTCGGTCATTAACAGGAAGGTGTGAACATACCACATCTCCCGAGAAGACAGTCCACACTTTCGGATTCTGGTGTTCAAGCTGGCAGTGGCTGTTGACTAGGTTAATGGAGAGACATGTCCAACTGAGAGGTCTAGTCTTTGAAGCTCGTCTTCCAGCTCTTGTACTGCTTTCAGCTACTGAACTGGGGTCCATTCTCTGTCACCAACTCATCACATACACCATGTCTAGCCAATATCAACTGAGTAGCTTCTATTAGGGTTGCAGACAACGTATTTTGCAATTGCACTACCTTGAGACAAGAACATAGTTCTTATTGTTCCGTGTGAACAGGTCGGACGCAAGACCTTGGTTCCCTTGGATTAGATGACTAATACTGCAAACATGTGTAATACATGACGATACCATTTTGTGTATTTCCTTGCCCATTGCTGGCCAGTAGACCAAATCTCTTTCTCTTCTCTCTTACACAGGACAATTCTCAGATGACCTGTATGAATGTTACTGAGAATATTAGACCATAGAACTTTCAGTATGACAACACTCTCTCCCTTGAAAACGACCACATTGATTACACTCAGTTCATGCTTGATAGGCAAATAATCTCTAACTTCAATAGGAACATCTGAATTCTTTACTGGCCAACCTTGTTGGATAAAACTCACTAAAATCTCCTTGATTTCCTTGTAACTTTTCATCAGTGACCGGAACATTGTTCCACACAGTATGCACCAACTCATTGAGGCTCTCATCATCTCCTGCAGCTTCAATCAGATTAGATGATCTTGACAGACTGTTATAAACCATACTGTGAAACATCTACTTGCAAGGTAACCTCTTTCGTTGGATTGAAATACTGCAAGACTGGAACAGGGAAGTGTGTCAACAAACTTTAAGGTTGTTGAAAACACTCTCCATATTCATGTCCTACAGCCACACTGATTCTTTATTAAGAAGATGCCTTTACGGTGCTGTAATCTCCGAGAGCTTTGGTGCAAACTACGCCGAATACGTTACCATGCCCAACACCGTCTCCAGCTCTTTCTTGGACATGGGAGAACTCATCCGCCGTATAGCTTCAACTTTATTTGGATCTGGCTGCAGGCCCTTCCTGGTAAAATGATGACCAAAATAGATGGTCTCTTCAACACCAATTTCCAACTTTCCAGGATTGAATTTAACTTCCTCTCTCAACATTGTTGGAGTGTAGCACTCAGATTTCTATCATGCTCATCGCGAGTTTTCCCCCGTAACTCTAATATCATCATTTATCACATTCACCCTGTCCAGGTTTTCCAGAACCTCATCTGCTTTCTTCTAAAAATTTGGCATTCTAGTGAAACACCGTCTCCCAAATGGTGTGTTGAAAGTGGTTAACTTGCTGCTTTCTTCATCCAACTTCACTTGCCAGTAACCTGAAGATGCATCTAATTTACTAAAATACTTTGCACCACTTATCTTCGAAGTGATGTCCTCTAACAATGGAAGTGGGAAGTGTTCTCTCAATATAGCCTTGTTGAGATCACTTGGATCCAGACATATGCGTATTTTATCTGTGCCTTTTTTTCTCAACAACAACCATTGAACTCACACATTTGGTAGGTTGGTCAACCTGTTTTAACATCCATTGAACTCACACATTTGGTAGGTTGGTCAACCTGTTTTAACATCCCTATATCTTCCTTCCTTCCCAATGCTTTCTTCACTCGATCTTTCATAGTGATTGGAATTCTTCGAGGTGGATGGATAACTGGAACAGCATCTTCTTTTATCTTTATGGAGCATTTCCCCTTTAGCTCCCCCAAATCCTGAAAGACACCTGCATATTTGTCAAGAACAACTTCTCTTGTCATTATGGTCTGGTTGACATTCTTTATAATCGCCTCTGCATTTATATTCATCTTAATTAAGTTCATTCAATTACATGCTGGAAGACCCAATACTGGCTTGGAAAATGTGTTTACTATATAGAATTCCAAGGGTTTTGATAATTCTTGGTACTGACAATTTGCCACTTTTAGCTAAAATACAATAATACAATGACATTGGGATACAGTTGACTTGTGCACCCATATCGAGCTTGAATTGCACTCTCTGCTGAGATGGACCCAGCATAATATTGACCGAAACTTAACTCTCCTCGATGTGATCACAAGTTACAGTGTTTTGAGCACAAAATCCTCATTTGCTTCATATGAGTGTTCATGATCACTGTTCCGCTCAACCTCCTGAACTTTGGCATCTGCTTTAAATATGCACATTTGCAAGAAATGACCTTTCTTATTGGACTTCAAACAAACCTTCCCCATCGCTGGTCAAGTATCCTGTCATGTGCGATGTCTTCCACATCTGCTACACGGTCCTTTTCCTGAAGGGTTTCTTTTAGAACTTTTTTCTGCTTGAAAATTTCTTTGTTCAATTTTTTAATTTTTCCCTTTGCCACCTTTCACCGAAGGAATCTCTTGTCACATTCTTTGTTGATTTCCTTTATTTGTATGGCAAGCCAAAGCTGACTATAGTGTATCGAGTTTCAATTCACTATTCGAGAAATATAAATCAACAGTCGACTTCCGTAAAGCGATGGACCAGAGGGTAATATATCGAGGGTTGAGACAAATAAATTGACACACATGTTAAAGAAATAAGGTCGTCGAAAAATAAATCAACTGTTGAGAAAGCGATTAGCAGATGAGAAACATATTGTTAGTGGAGAAGGATAATCATAATCCGAAAACAGCCAAAGCATAAAGCGAGTTTTGCAAACTGTAAACATAAAACGAGAAGTGTGACTACATGTGGTCAGCGGTATAACTGAATACTAGGCGGCATACTTCAAGTTACTTCAAGTAGTTCAAAAGTTCAACATCAAACATGGCGTTGTCTGACGAGGAGTTAAGACAATTTCTTCATTTGTTAGATACACTGTTTAATTAAATTCAGCATTCTTGAAAATTGTATGTCAATAGTAGCAGCAATGTTCGTAGCTGTAAACAGCAACATATCAGAGCACAGCCAGAGGACTTAGAGCAGACTGGGACTTCCTTAAGCATGTTATTAGATAACCTAATGTCCAGAATAGAGAGAGAACTGAAAAAACTCTCGCAAGTGGTGGAAGTGTCTTTTTCCAAGGAAGTAAGAACGTAATCTCATTCTTGCCAAGCACTGGTAGAAGACCTGCAATTGAAAATTACTAAAACTCGGATTGAATTACTACGAAAGACTGGGATGAACTGGAAAGCTGTGGCAGGTTTCCTTGGTGTGTCGGAGACAACTCGTCACAGAAGAAGAATCGAATATGGCATTGAGTCTACTTTTTTGAAATAACAGACTGTGAGTTGGATAGTTGATTAGAGAAATTTTGCTGTTAACTCCTTACAGTAGTGAATGTTATGTTAGAGGGAGCCTGAAAGGAAGGGGTATGAATATGTTCAAAGGTCAAGGATAGGAGAAAGTCTTCAAAGGATTGATGGAATTGGAGGAGGAATGTGCAGAAGATATGCAATTTGTCGTAGAGTATATAGTGTTCCACATGCTAACTCATTGTGGCACATAGACTCTAACCACAAGCTAATATCATGGTGATTCGTCATACATGGGTGTATAGATGGCTTTAGTCGAACAGTGATATACTTAACATGGTGCACAAATAACAGAGCAGAAACTGTCTTAAATTCGTTCGAAAGAGGAGTTCACCAGTTTGGTCTGCTCTCTCAAGTGAGAGGTGATCGTGGAGTAGAAAATGTAGATGTGGCAAGATTCATAATTGCCAACAGGGTCAGACAGAGGAAGCTTTGTTGCTGGATGTAGTGTCCACAACCAATGAATAGAAAGGTTGTGGGCAGAAGTTAACTGAATACTGTCTTCCTTATACCAGTTTCCTGAAGAAAGAACATTGCTTGATTCTCTTAATGAAGTGCATTTATTTGCCCTCCACTTTGTTTATCTTCCACAAATAAATGCATCCTTAACAGAGTTTGCTTCTCAGTGGAATAACCATGGATTGTAAAAAATCAATCACCAAACGCTATTAACATTATGCCAAACAGATATGATAAACCTTTCTGAAGAATCACCTCTTGTTAACTTTGAGGAATATGGAATTGATTAAGATGGTCCTGTATGTGATATTGTTACTCATAATAATATTGTAGTACCTAATTCAGAAGTAGTTCTTACAGAAAAAGAACTCCTTCATTTGAAAGTACAGTAAATCCGCTTGACAATGATGGAAATAATGGAAATGACCAATTCTTGAGGGTACTTGATATTGTTAATGGGTTCACAACATCAAGATGATCAAGTTGGACATAGTTTTCTGCATTGAAATGAAAAGATACAACAATATTACAATAAAATACAGATTTTTAATTAAAAAGGATCCCTGTAGCTTGTGTAGTAATTGCTTCAGCAAATTTTCAGCCTTATTGCTTTATATAGGGAAATTAATTGGGTTTCTGTAAGTTTGTTTGCATTTTACTGCCATCCTTATTTAAATACCTCCATTAATTCGAAAAATGTGCAAAATACTTGATTTTGGATATGCCAGCACAACTGAAGGGATTAACCTTAATGATTTAATTCACCTTAATTATATTTATAATTTTTTAATGGATATAACAAAAGACAATATTTACTAATTTAAAACTATTTAAATGATGCCAACAGCAAATATTAATATATATATAACATGAATAATAACACAATGCAATGTGCAAAAAACCATAGCATTCATAGCTTTCTAAATATAATATATAACAGGTTGCATAAAAAGCATACTTTTAAAAGGGAAGTCAAGTCCGTTCTGCCCATCATTTCTGCGCACTGTTTACAATTGTGTTTTGTTTTGATACAATGCAGCTGTCTTACATGAAGTCTTTCGCCTATTCACTCTTGTTCAAGCAGATGGTTTGTAATAAAATTTTAGAGGTGTCATAGCTTTGTGTGCGGCCCGTTTATAATAAATATCTTCCTTCCTGATCAACGGCAAGGAAGTGGAAAGAAAAATGAAATGCCACCTGGTCAACATGCAAGGATATTAGAAAAAGTCTTGCCACATTTCATTGCCGAAACTATACCGCAATGGATGAAAGTCTCAGCACAGCAGATGAAGATCTGAGTTTCTTAGAGCAAATTTCTACAGTTCCCAATGCGGATAAAAACATGACGATTTGTTCGGGGGTAGAGGGATGTGTTTGAGACCAAAAACAAGGAATGCTAGTCAGTGCAAGGAAATGGGGCAATATTTTTCATCTATTTACCACCCAGAAGGGACGTCTTGTTTGAATAAATGCCATATTCAAGAAAGCGAGACAGATTTGAGTGAAGCAGATGAAAGCAATTCAAGATTCTGCCAATATATCTAGTGCTTGACATTGTTCAAGGAAGTAGGAGATGTTTCGATAATAATTCACCATGTTTTTTTTTACCTCAAGCCATAAGCATTCAATACTTTGGTTATGAACACTGCGACCTGTTAACATACTTACACGATTTGGACCACGCTCAGGATGATTGAGCATGAATGCAGCAACTCCAACATTTTCTGTACCAAAATCTGACCTGACTCAAGAAGGCAAACCAAATGCTTGCACAGCTTCTGCAAATAGTGATGTGACAGTATCTGCCTTGTTGTAAGTTGAACTCTTGAGGTACACAATACACCTACTGAATCCATCAATGCCACCTTGCACAACTATTCGCCATCTTATTAGTTTATGGTGTCCATCAACGTGCCTAAGATTGTAACACAGCACATACTGTACATCACATTACCATTAACGAAAATATATATATCATAAAAACTCACCATAATGCATTAGGACACGGAACATTATAAACCCTCCTCACCACTGAACAACTTCGCCTCATTGCTCGACTTATTGGGTCTACAAAACGTATGGCATCCCGTACACGGAAACGTCGCATGTTAAATCCCTCGGCTTCTCAAAGAACCTATCATATATGTCTCTCCAACAGAAGGTGTCGTATCATAGCCAAAATATCTCGTACAGCATTTGCAAGATGCTTATCAAAGATGTCCAAGTAGGTGTCACGAGGAGCAACAATATCAGCGACTGGGAGTCCATACTGGTGGCGATGCATCAAAAGTGTCTGTAACTCACACCTGCTTGTGTTGAAACAATGTTCCAATTATAGTGTATGTTATATAATTGATTGATAGACTCGAAAGGGATATCATATTGTGGTCGACCTGCTCTTCCTGACAGCTCTGTGGGACATGAGAAACCATATTCTACCCGGAAGTGCCTTCGCAAGAAACATGCTTCTCTGTACTGGTTTGATAGATCGGCCAAAATGTTGTAAATAACTAACAAGCGCCTATTGATATTGTCGTCACAACCAGAATTTATACAATGCTCAGTAATGGCTGCAATCACATTTACCTTGTCGTTGAGATGCAGTTCAAAATTTTCCAAAATGTTGATGTTATTCAAGTGGATATTCCATTCAGCCTCACAAACAAACAAAGGAATACTCTCCATGAACTCCTCAATATCCTCGGGCCGCCATGTTAACTGATACAATGCATGCGCATGCTTTATTATGAATTCACAACAACCGCTGGTTTTCAAACGTATAAATAAATTTTTCCAACGCATTTATATATTTGTTGGGAAATTGAAAACTAGTACGTAACCGTAGTATTTCTAATACATGTATATTTTCCAGGTACATTTGAATTATCTTAACCTGATACAGTACATATTTTTACAATACATATACTTTTTTACAATACATATATATTTTACACTACATATATTTTTGCAATACATATATTTTTTACACTACATATATTTTTTTACAATACACATATTTTTTACAATACATATATTTTTGGATACATGTATATGGTACATATATTTAAAACTTATATATAAATGGTCCCAATATACTTTACTATATTGTCACATATATATACTTTAGTATATTGTCACATATGGCATTTCCATAAACAAAGCACTGAAGTTGATATATTATATAACTAACACCACCCAAGTTATCACTTTGGGCACTGGAAGTGGGATAGCTTTTATCGCTATAACACACACTAACCTCATTTCAGATGAAAACAACATATACAATGTGAACTAACAAACATGTGCTGTTACTTTTTAACTGTGTAATATCAAAGAGTAGATATTATAAAGAGGTTTCACTCTGGCGAAATTCAATACTTTAGCATGTCACACGAATTTTCCGTGACACGTCATTTCCACGCCATTTCCACGCCATTTCCACGCCATTTCCACGCCATCAAGGGCAAATTAAATATGCCAAATAAACATTTAATATGCAGCAGCTAGTACCATGGCCGGATTTTCCATAGAAAAGTATAGGAAAACACAGTTCGAAATGCAAAAAGTGGCGATATTAAGGAAACGATCCTTTAGATCCCCATAAAAGGTAAAAAATTTTGAACAGTGATAGTAAGCGATCATTTTTATCCACCTAAGGAGTACGGTTTATCGTTTGAGAAACGTTCACTCGGTTTTGAAACTTGAAGGAGCGATCTGCCCACAGTAGCGGCCATGCCGGTCTATTAAATGTTTGTTATTCTTGTGTTTATACGTTTTATTTAGTATTTAATGTACAAAAAACACGACAGAGAACAAAATAAGTTACAAGCATAAAAATTATCAACATAATGCACAAAGACGGATAAAACAGGAGAATTTAGGAAAAAAAGACGCTTTCGGTCAAGTGCTGTTCTTTGTTGTTCTTCGCAAGTTTTTCACTATTTACAAGAAGTGAATTTAAGAGGACTTGTCAGTAAATATCAAACAAGTCTGGTCAACCTTCAAAAATCGTTCTCGCTCATATTTACAGGAATAATAGGCCTAAGTATCCCAAGAATTTGTGTGTAGTTAATTTGACAAATATTGCTTTTTAGAGGAGAAATTCGCATTTTTTCTAAGACGGTTGGAAATGCTATTTTTAGCCCCTACATTTGACTGCATTTTAGCGGCTTCAAGCCAAGAAAATACTGATCCTATGCACATAAAACCACCTCAACCTACTAGTACAATTCTCACTCGACAGATTGTACGACTTTGGAGTCAATAGAACAATTCTGACCTTTTATAATAATCTTATTTGCAAGATCGGTAAATCGAGTCGATAAAAGTATGTTTTACAAAAATTCATATTGTGAATGTGCTTAAGCTTTGAATGTCTTGAAACTTTGGTAATCTCAAGTCTAAATAACGTTCTTTCGAATGATATAAAGATTACTTTGGGCAAATGACTGTGCGTTACGCTATTGCTTCCCAAAGTTGGTTTATATTGCTCACCTTTGACCCGTGCTGCCACTTTACACAAGACACAATCCATGTGTTTATCGTACGTTTAAAAGAGTCTCAATTGATATTTGGAACATTTAAATCAAATCAATAGTATTAAGAATAAAGATACTTACATGTTTAATTCTGAAAGTAAACTGTGTCTTTTTTATACAAAACATTTCATTCCTCCTGGCTTGTCAAATGTCAACAGTTTTGACACAAGTATTACACATCCATATCACTAATCAGGTTAGTATGTTTTCTGACCACAAAGCCGGCTGCAAACACTGATTTTAACTGAAATTTATTTAATTCATATTATTCAGCAGTTGCATGAAAAAACGAAAATGTAAATGAATCTAATATATTTTTAATAAATAACAACAAAACCAATCTTGGGAACGTAACTTCCTCTTCAACTTTCTTCAATTTCCTTTTGTGAAAATTTTCATTCGATTATCCCAACCTGCGAACAGGCATACTATAGGTGCGAGATTGTAAGGCGTCTAGTCGCTTATACTGCTTTAATACGTGCATGTTACAAATATGGAAGTTTGCTGCTCGTTAAAGTCAATTGTTGGAGGACTATGTGGAGCGGATACTAGAAATAGAGAACAAGAAGTACTAGTAGTCCCCTTACTTTCGTGCGTGAAAGACATCACAACGCACATGGCATCGTACTCGTTTTCTGGACCAGAAAATGAGGTGGACTTGATCTTGTGTCGTGCTGGTATTTTCACGAGGCCAGATAATATCACTTCAATGGCGATATGTCCTCTTCACCGTGCAAAACTTGGGGTTGGATGGACGAGGGGAGCGAGCACCAGATGCAGAATACCACCCGTTCTGTCTAACCATGGAAAGACAAAAAAAAGTTGGCCAAAAGGAGATAGAGGGCTCGGAAAGTTACAATCGGAGTTACTGCTACGTGACACTGGTGTCTTTTTACAAGCTGGATCAGGTAAGGGGGTGTCTCAAAATTTCGACACTTTTCCCTATATGAATAACCCGCGAAAAGGGGGAGGGGGTAAGGAGGAAATGCGAAAAATATTTTATACTGGAAGTGTCGATATTTTCTGTTAGTGTAGTTTTAAAAATTACTATTAAAAAAGCATTAAAATGTGAAAGAAAAATAAAACGTTGTGAAATGAGCTCAATATGTTTCAAAAATCAACACTTCTGACGTCACAGTAATTCTTCTTTTTTTCAGCGGGTTATTCATTAGGGAAAAGTGTCGAAATTTTGAGATGCCCCCTAACTAAGAAAATTAATTAACGAAGTTTTGAAGGATGACTAGGTTATATTAGAATACTTTTATTTCATTGCAAGGCGTATGCAGGAAATGCCGCGAGAAATTAAAGGAAATTACAGACTTCAAAAAGATGGAGATCAGTTCAAGGAAACAACACTGGTATGATACGTAGATATTTAATATGGTTTTATAGATTAACTGTTATAAACTTACACTTTAGGGACTGTACGTTTTTAATGAGGGGATGTGGGCTGGAGTATTTCTTTCATTTTGGAGAGGGGGTGGGGGACATCGAAAGAAAATACGACGTTTATGAAGGACAGGGAGGGTCATCTGTTATTCTCCATTTTGGAAACGAGTGGGAAACTGGGGAGACTTTCGACTGTGTTGAGCTATAAAATTACAAAAATCAAACCAAATAATCTATGATAGCACAAAGAGATTGATTCAACCCAAGCGCGTAAAGTACCTAAAACAATGTTGAAGTCGATGCTTTCAAATTTTAGGACGATTCAAAAGAGATTTCTTTCAAGACACCTCAGCAGAAAACCTGCATTCAAGAGCGCCTTCAAACTCCAAAAAGTCAAGAATCATCAACACTGTTTAGCCCTTCAGGATTTTCTCAACTTTTAGAACTAGAAGACACACGTGACGAAGAAGGAGTAAATGCTGGCAGTAGTACAAGAGAGAAGTTGAATATTTTTCTAGCTTCCAGAGATGTCAGCCCAATCCGCACATCCATGACCATCCCGTGGGACACAGCAGCAGAGCGCACAAAACGACGTTATGTGAGGAAAGGGAAACAGATCGCTTTAGCTGCCCTAGAGGAACTTGCCCCCCAAAACTCAGAAATGCTGCTTAGCGCAATACAGGCGGAAAGACAAAAGAGTGCTGATGACATGGATTCCTCTTTGCTTGAAGCTATGGTGGAGTGCTACGAGAATTGCAGCCACTGGAGTAGCCGTAGACAAATGCTGTCTATCATAGCTGATAAAGTTAGGTTTGCAACACTGCAGAGATGGCTGCCAGATCTATCTCGATATCGCTACAACATCGCACGACATCATCTTTTCCTCCATGGTAGAGGTACAGAAGTTCCTCAACAAAAACAAAAAAGAATAAAGGTGTCTCCTGAAAAGCTTGACCACTTCTTGGCGTTTATAACAAGTGCCAAAATTATCCAGGATTTGCCCTTCGGAGAAAAAACACTGAAACTGTCATCTGGATCTGAAATCAAAATACCGAATGTCATAAGAACGTCCATCCCTGAACAGATTATCAAACAGTATCAGGGTTACTGCGCCGAAACTGGATTTAGTTCACCTTTCAGCCATAGCAGTCTATCTAGGATACTTAACGTCTGCGCGGCATCCACCCGCAAGTCTCTTCAGGGTTTGGACTATTTCTCGGCGGAAGGGGCAAAAGCTTTTGACGACCTGGTTGAAGTAGCTGACAAACTTGGAGACAACTACGAAAACGGCTTATCTTGGTCAAAAGAGGTGATCAGCAAGCTTAAACTGGCCAAACGTTATTTTAAAGAAGATTACAAGGTTAGCTGGATTTTCTTTGTTAATATTTACGCATGTTTACTAATCAAGTATAGTACTATTAGCGTTTATGCCGAGAGTGTATAAGAGTGCATGTATATTTCAGTTAAGTGTTGTGAATCTATCCATCACATCAATATTTTATAGGTTCATGTATCATCGAGCTCAAGAGTACCTGACCACTGCAGACCCTATGCTTTGAGCCAGGGTAATGACAAAGCCTATTTAAGCACGTGCGATCATCAGCATGATTTAGCTTGCGACAGGTGCAACCTCTTTCCTACTGCTGTAGGAGAAATTGAGTCTGTATTGGATAAAGCGATTCTTATAAGCCATGAAGAAAAAGAAGAAATAAAATTTGTGGTAGAGCAGTCAAAGAAAAATGTTGATGCGTGGAAATCACACTTGTTGCGATCTATCAATCAGGATGAAGGCCGCATCGATATGCTAAATACCTTAGATAGCAAATCTGTGCTGGTTGTTTTAGATTGGGCCATGAAATTCATCCCCAGGAAGTACCGTGAAAGCCAAACCGACTGGTTTGGTAAGCGCGGCATATCTTGGCACATCAGCGTGGCGATGAGAAAGTTAGAAGAAGACAAACCAATGCAGATGCTAACCCTTGTCCATCTTTTCCAAAAGAGCAACCAAGACAGCTTTTTTGTTTTGGCTGTGATTGACGATGTTATCCAGCAGCTGAAGCAGGTGATGCCACAGTTAAAATCTATAAAGTTCAGACAAGACAACGCTGGGTGCTATCACAGTGGAATTACCATACTTGGAGTACGACAACTGCCAAAAACACAACGTCGACGTTCGGATGGATTTTTCGGATCCTCAAGGGGGTAAAGGTCCATGTGATCGCAAAGCGGCCACAGTGAAAAATCACTTGCGATCTTACCTCAACTCTGGCAATGATATATCAAATGCAGCTCAGATGAAAAACTGCCATAGAATCAGGAGATGGCGTCCGTAGTGTTAGAGCTGTACTTTGTGGTCCTTAACGATTCCTGATGCAGATGCTTTTGGAAAATGGAAGGGTGTGAGCTTTATCAATGATATTGAGTTCAAGGATAAGCATATGAAGGTCTGGAGAGCATACGGTGTCGGAGTAGGTAAAGAAATCCCATACAGGAATTTTCAGTCAAAGACGTCTCCGCAGCAGAACTATTGCCTTCCTTCACTAAATTGGAAGATGCCTCCGACCCCAACCTAACATTCTGTGACGTCACTCAAGGCACAATATCAAGAAAAGGACAACAGAAGCCACTGCTGAATCTCCTGATGAGAGTAGTGACACAGATGACACTCTCTTTACCTGCTCTGAGGAAGGATGCGTGAAAACCTTTCAAAGGTTTTCCTCGCTCCAACGTCACTTGGATATTGGCAAGCATAAGTACGCTCTGGAGAGAGAATCCCTCCTTGACAAAGCTATGCTTAGATATGCTGAAAACCTTGAAAGCGGAGAGTCAGGTATTGACCAGATTATTGAGAATGCTTCAGGATCAAGTACGTCATTAGATGTTCAGCCATTACCAATAGGATGGGCGTTAAAAAGTGTGCTAGCCGTCGCCGTCTTACAAAGAATCAAAAAGTACTTGACTGACATATTTCTCCTTGGCGAACAGAAAAGAAAGAAGCCATATGTAGATATGTTAGTGAACTTGGTCCAATCATGTACCTGCAATTCACCAATTTAAGCCTTAAACTTTGGAATATTGTTTATTACGACTTCATTGTACTACAGAGAACCCAAGCTAAGTATTTTGTATAGTAACTGTATAGTAAATAACTATTTTGAGCAATTTTATAAAGTAAAGCTTCTTAACTGATCTGTTGTTTGTACTAATGTTTTAACTCATACCGAATTTCCGTGCGATCTGAGAGATTTTAAGGGAAAATATTATAAATAGCCAGCAAAAATACTGAATTTGGGCTCTTGTGGTCATAAAACATACTAACCTGATATATATGGGTTACCTGTGTCTAAACTGTTGACATTTGACAAGCCAGGAACTAATAGTTAACTACAATAAGATGTTTTGTTTAATAAAGACACAGTTTAAATGCTACTTTGAAGTACTTTCAGAACTAAACATGTAAGTATCCTTATTCTTAATACTATTGATTTGATTTAAGTCTTCCAAATATCAATTGAGACTCTTTTAAACGTACGATAAACACATGGATTGTGTCTTGTGTAAAGTGACGGCACGGGTCAAGGTGAGCATATAAACCAATTTTGGGAGGCAATAGCGTAATGCACAGTCATTTGCCCAAAGTAATCTTTATATCATTCGAAAGAACGTTATTTAGACTTGCCGATTAGCAAAGTTTCAAGACATTCAAGCTTAAGCACATTCACAATATGAATTTTTTTAAAAACATACTTTTATCGACTCGATTTACCGGTCTTGCAAATAAGATTATTTTAAAAGGTCAGAATTGTTCTATTGACTCCAAAGTCGCACAATCTGTCGAGTTAGAATTGTACTAGCAGGCTGAGGTGGTTTTATGTGCATAGGATCAGTATTTTCTTGGCTTGAAACCGCTAAAGTGCAATCAAATGTAAGGGCTAAAAATAGCATTTCAACCGTCTTCGAAAAAATGCAAATTTCTCCTTTTAAAAAACAATATTTGATCCAATTAACTACACACCAATTCTTGGGATACTTAGGCCTATTATTCCAGTAAATATGAGCTAAAACGATTTTTGAAAGTTTGCCAGACTTGTTTGATATTTACTGACAAGCCCTCTTAAATTCTTTAATATTGATTTGCTGAACTTGAAATTCAGTAAGAGTGTTCAGAAGGAATTGGCAAAGGATACAACAGAATATTAGACCAGCAGTTCATTTCAATCAGGTGAAAACATTTGAAACCAATTGTCCAAAATAGTAATTTTTCCCTTATATGAGATGTCAGATTTTGAAAGTTAAATGCTTTAATATTGATTTGCTAGACTTGAAATTCAGTATGAGTGTTCAGAAGGGATTGACAAAGCATACAACAGAATATTACAACAGCAGTTCATTTCATTCAGGTAAAAAAATTTGAAGACTATTGTCTAAAATAGCCTTTATTCCCCAATATGAGGTGAAAGATTTTAAAACCTAAATTCTTTAATATTGATTTCCTAGACTTGAAATTCAGTAACAATGTTTAGAAGGGATTGGCAAAGGATACAACAGAATATTAGACCAGCAGTTCATTTCATTCAGGTGAAAAAATTTGAAACCAATTGTCCAAAATAGCAATTTCTCCCTTATATGAGATGTCAGACATTGAAAGTTAAATTCTTTAATATTGATTTGCTGAACTTGAAATTCAGTAAGAATGTTCAGAAGGAATTGGCAAAGGATAGAACAGAATATTAGACCAGCAGTTCATTTCATTCAGGACAAAACATTTGAAACCAATTGTCCAAAATAGCAATTTTTCCCTTATATGAGATGTCAGACATTGAAAGTTATATTCTTTGATATTGATTTGCTGAACTTGAAATTCAGTAAGAATGTTCAGAAGGAATTGGCAAAGGATACAACAGAATATTAGACCAGCAGTTCATTTCAATCAGGTCAAAAAATTTGAAACCAATTGTCCAAAATAGCAATTTTTCCCTTATATGAGATGTCAGATTTATAAAGTTAAATTCTTTAATATTGATTTGCTAGACTTGAAATTCAGTATGAGTGTTCAAAAGGGATTGACAAAGCATACAACAGAATATACAACAGCAGTTCATTTCATTCAGGTAAAAAAATTTGAAGACTATTGTGTAAAATAGCCTTTATCGCCCAATATGAGGTGAAAGATTTTAACAGCAAGTTCATTTCATTCAGCAGTTCATTTCATTCAGGTAAACAGCAGTTCATTTCATTCAGGTAAAAAAATTTGAAGACTATTGTCTAAAATAGGCTTTATCGCCCAATATGAGGTGAAAGATTTTAAAAGCTAAATTCTTTAATATTGATTTCCTAGACTTGAAATTCAGTAAGAATGTTTAGAAGGGATTGGCAAAGGATACAACAGAATATTAGACCAGCAGTTCATTTCATTCAGGTCAAAAAATTTGAAGCCAATTGTCCAAAATAGCAATTTCTCCCTTATATGAGATGTCAGACATTGACAGCTAAATTCTTTAATTTCGATTTGCTGAACTTGAAATTCAGGAAGAATGTTCCGAAGGGATTGGCAAAGGACAAAACAGAATATCAGACCAGCAGTTCATTTCATTCAGGTCAAAAAATTTGAAACCAATTGTCCAAAATAGCAATTTTTCCCTTATATGAGATGTCAGATTTTGAAAGTTAAATTCTTTAATATTGATTTGCTAGACTTGAAATTCAGTATGAGTGTTCAGAAGGGATTGACAAAGCATACAACAGAATATTACAACAGCAGTTCATTTCAATCAGGTCAAAAAATTGAAACCAATTGTCCAAAATAGCAATTTTTCACTTATATGAGATGTCAGACATTGAAAGTTAAATTCTTTAATATTGATTTGCTAGACTTGAAATTCAGTATGAGTGTTCAGAAGGGATTGAAAAAGCATACAACAGAATATTACAACAGCAGTTCATTTCATTCAGGTAAAAAAATTTAAAGACTATTGTCTAAAATAGGCTTTATCGCCCAATATGAGGTGAAAGATTTTAAAAGCTAAATTCTTTAATATTGATTTCCTAGGCTTGAAATTCAGTAAGAATGTTTAGAAGGGATTGGCAAAGGATACAACAGAATATTAGACCAGCAGTTCATTTCATTCAGGTCAAAAAATTTGAAGCCAATTGTCCAAAATAGCAATTTCTCCCTTATATGAGATGTCAGACATTGACAGCTAAATTCTTTAATTTCGATTTGCTAAACTTGAAATTCAGGAAGAATGTTCCGAAGGGATTAACAAAGGACAAAACAGAATATCAGACCAGCAGTTCATTTCATTCAGGTCAAAAAATTTGAAACCAATTGTCCAAAATAGCAATTTTTCCCTTATATGAGATGTCAGATTTTGAAAGTTAAATTCTTTAATATTGATTTGCTAGACTTGAAATTCAGTATGAGTGTTCAGAAGGGATTGACAAAGAGTGTTCAGAAGGGATTTGACCTGATTGAAATGAACTGCTGTTGTAATATTCTGTTGTATGCTTTGTCAATCCCTTCTGAACACTCATACTGAATTTCAAGGCTAGGAAATCAATATTAAAGAATTTAACTTTCAAAATCTGACATCTCATATAAGGGAAAAATTGCTATTTTGGACAATTGGTTTCAAATTTTTTGACCTGATTGAAATGAACTGCTGGTCTAATATTCTGTTGTATCCTTTGCCAATTCCTTCTGAACATTCTTACTGAATTTCAAGTTCAGCAAATCAATATTAAAGAATTTAACTTTCAATGTCTGACATCTCATATAAGTGAAAAATTGCTATTTTGGACAGTTGGTTTCAAATTTTTTGACCTGATTGAAATGAACTGCTGGTCTAATATTCTGTTGTATCCTTTGCCAATTCCTTCTCAACATTCTTACTGAATTTCAAGTTCAGCAAATCGAAATTAATGAATTTAGCTGTCAATGTCTGACATCTCATATAAGGGAGAAATTGCTAATTTGGACACTTGGCTTCAAATTTTTTGACCTGAATGAAATGAACTGCTGGTCTAATATTCTGTTGTATCCTTTGCCAATCCCTTCTAAACATTCTTACTGAATTTCAAGTCTAGGAAATCAATATTAAAGAATTTAGCTTTTAAAATCTTTCACCTCATATTGGGCGATAAAGGCTATTTTAGACAATAGTCTTCAAATTTTTTTACCTGAATGAAATGAACTGCTGTTGTTGTAATATTCTGTTGTATGCTTTGTCAATCCCTTCTGAACACTCATACTGAATTTCAAGTCTAGCAAATCAATATTAAAGAATTTAACTTTCAAAATCTGACATCTCATATAAGGGAAAAATTGCTATTTTGGACAATTGGTTTCAAATTTTTTGACCTGAATGAAATGAACTGCTGGTCTGATATTCTGTTTTGTCCTTTGCCAATCCCTTCGGAACATTCTTCCTGAATTTCAAGTTCAGCAAATCGAAATTAAAGAATTTAGCTGTCAATGTCTGACATCTCAGATAAGGGAGAAATTGCTATTTTGGACAATTGGCTTCAAATTTTTTGACCTGAATGAAATTAACTGCTGGTCTGTTGTATCCTTTGCCAATCCCTTCTAAACATTCTTACTGAATTTCAAGTCTAGGAAATCAATATTAAAGAATTTAGCTTTTAAAATCTTTCACCTCATATTGGGCGATAAAGCCTATTTTAGACAATAGTCTTCAAATTTTTTTACCTGAATGAAATGAACTGCTGTTTACCTGAATGAAATGAACTGCTGAATGAAATGAACTTGCTGTTAAAATCTTTCACCTCATATTGGGCGATAAAGGCTATTTTACACAATAGTCTTCAAATTTTTTACCTGAATGAAATGAACTGCTGTTGTAATATTCTGTTGTATGCTTTGTCAATCCCTTTTGAACACTCATACTGAATTTCAAGTCTAGCAAATCAATATTAAAGAATTTAACTTTCAAAATCTGACATCTCATATAAGGGAAAAATTGCTATTTTGGACAATTGGTTTCAAATTTTTTGACCTGATTGAAATGAACTGCTGGTCTAATATTCTGTTGTATCCTTTGCCAATTCCTTTGAACATTCTTACTGAATTTCAAGTTCAGCAAATCAATATCAAAGAATTTAACTTTCAATGTCTGACATCTCATATAAGGGAAAAATTGCTATTTTGGACAATTGGTTTCAAATGTTTTGACCTGAATGAAATGAACTGCTGGTCTAATACTCTGTTTCTATCCTTTGCCAATTCCTTCTGAACATTCTTACTGAATTTTCAAGTTCAGCAAATCAATATTAAAGAATTTAACTTTCAATGTCTGACATCTCATATAAGGAAAAATTGCTATTTTGGACAATTGGTTTCAAATTTTTTGACCTGAATGAAATGAACTGCTGGTCTGATATTCTGTTGTATCCTTTGCCAATCCCTTCTGAACATTCTTACTGAATTTCAAGTCAGCAAATCGAAATTAAAGAATTTAGCTGTCAATGTCTGACATCTCATATAAGGGAGAAATTGCTATTTTGGACAATTGGCTTCAAATTTTTTTACCTGAATGAAATGAACTGCTGGTCTAATATTCTGTTGTATCCTTTGCCAATCCCTTCTAAACATTGTTACTGAATTTCAAGTCTAGGAAATCAATATTAAAGAATTTAGGTTTTAAAATCTTTCACCTCATATTGGGCAATAAAGGCTATTTTAGACAATAGTCTTCAAATTTTTTTACCTGAATGAAATGAACTGCTGTTGTAATATTCTGTTGTATGCTTTGTCAATCCCTTCTGAACACTCATACTGAATTTCAAGGCTAGCAAATCAATATTAAAGAATTTAACTTTCAAAATCTGACATCTCATATAAGGGAAAAATTGCTATTTTGGACAATTGGTTTCAAATTTTTTGACCTGATTGAAATGAACTGCTGGTCTAATATTCTGTTGTATCCTTTGCCAATTCCTTCTGAACATTCTTACTGAATTTCAAGTTCAGCAAATCAATATTAAAGAATTTAACTTTCAATGTCTGACATCTCATATAAGTGAAAAATTGCTATTTTGGACAATTGGTTTCAAATTTTTTGACCTGATTGAAATGAACTGCTGGTCTAATATTCTGTTGTATCCTTTGCCAATTCCTTCTCAACATTCTTACTGAATTTCAAGTTCAGCAAATCGAAATTAATGAATTTAGCTGTCAATGTCTGACATCTCATATAAGGGAGAAATTGCTAATTTTGACAATTGGCTTCAAATTTTTTGACCTGAATGAAATGAACTGCTGGTCTAATATTCTGTTGTATCCTTTGCCAATCCCTTCTAAACATTCTTACTGAATTTTAAGTCTAGGAAATCAATATTAAAGAATTTAGCTTTTAAAACCTTTCACCTCATATTGGGCAATAAAGGCTATTTTAGACAATAGCCTTCAAATTTTCTTACCTGAATGAAATGAACCGCTGGTCTAATATTCTGTTGTATCCTTTGCCAATCCCTTCTGAACACTCATACTGAATTTCAAGTCTAGCAAATCAATATTAAAGAATTTAACTTTCAAAATCTGACATCTCATATAAGGGAAAAATTGCTATTTTGGACAATTGGTTTCAAATTTTTTGACCTGAATGAAATGAACTGCTGGTCTGATATTCTGTTTTGTCCTTTGCCAATCCCTTCTGAACATTCTTACTGAATTTCAAGTTCAGCAAATCGAAATTAAAGAATTTAGCTGTCAATGTCTGACATCTCATATAAGGGAGAAATTGCTATTTTGGACAATTGGCTTCAAATTTTTTGACCTGAATGAAATTAACTGCTGGTCTGTTGTATCCTTTGCCAATCCCTTCTAAACATTCTTACTGAATTTCAAGTCTAGGAAATCAATATTAAAGAATTTAGCTTTTAAAATCTTTCACCTCATATTGGGCGATAAAGCCTATTTTAGACAATAGTCTTCAAATGTTTTTACCTGAATGAAATGAACTGCTGTTTACCTGAATGAAATGAACTGCTGAATGAAATGAACTTGCTGTTAAAATCTTTCACCTCATATTGGGCGATAAAGGCTATTTTACACAATAGTCTTCAAATTTTTTTACCTGAATGAAATGAACTGCTGTTGTAATATTCTGTTGTATGCTTTGTCAATCCCTTTTGAACACTCATACTGAATTTCAAGTCTAGCAAATCAATATTAAAGAATTTAACTTTCAAAATCTGACATCTCATATAAGGGAAAAATTGCTATTTTGGACAATTGGTTTCAAATTTTTTGACCTGATTGAAATGAACTGCTGGTCTAATATTCTGTTGTATCCTTTGCCAATTCCTTCTGAACATTCTTACTGAATTTCAAGTTCAGCAAATCAATATCAAAGAATTTAACTTTCAATGTCTGACATCTCATATAAGGGAAAAATTGCTATTTTGGACAATTGGTTTCAAATGTTTTGACCTGAATGAAATGAACTGCTGGTCTAATACTCTGTTCTATCCTTTGCCAATTCCTTCTGAACATTCTTACTGAATTTCAAGTTCAGCAAATCAATATTAAAGAATTTAACTTTCAATGTCTGACATCTCATATAAGGGAAAAATTGCTATTTTGGACAATTGGTTTCAAATTTTTTGACCTGAATGAAATGAACTGCTGGTCTGATATTCTGTTTTTTGCCTTTGCCAATCCCTTCTGAACATTCTTACTGAATTTCAAGTTCAGCAAATCGAAATTAAAGAATTTAGCTGTCAATGTCTGACATCTCATATAAGGGAGAAATTGCTATTTTGGACAATTGGCTTCAAATTTTTCACCTGAATGAAATGAACTGCTGGTCTAATATTCTGTTGTATCCTTTGCCAATCCCTTCTAAACATTGTTACTGAATTTCAAGTCTAGGAAATCAATATTAAAGAATTTAGGTTTTAAAATCTTTCACCTCATATTGGGCAATAAAGGCTATTTTAGACAATAGTCTTCAAATTTTTTACCTGAATGAAATGAACTGCTGTTGTAATATTCTGTTGTATGCTTTGTCAATCCCTTCTGAACACTCATACTGAATTTCAAGGCTAGCAAATCAATATTAAAGAATTTAACTTTCAAAATCTGACATCTCATATAAGGGAAAAATTGCTATTTTGGACAATTGGTTTCAAATTTTTTGACCTGATTGAAATAACTGCTGGTCTAATATTCTGTTCTATCCTTTGCCAATTCCTTCTGAACATTCTTACTGAATTTCAAGTTCAGCAAATCAATATTAAAGAATTTAACTTTCAATGTCTGACATCTCATATAAGTGAAAAATTGCTATTTTGGACAATTGGTTTCAAATTTTTTGACCTGATTGAAATGAACTGCTGGTCTAATATTCTGTTGTATCCTTTGCCAATTCCTTCTCAACATTCTTACTGAATTTCAAGTTCAGCAAATCGAAATTAATGAATTTAGCTGTCAATGTCTGACATCTCATATAAGGGAGAAATTGCTAATTTTGACAATTGGCTTCAAATTTTTTGACCTTAATGAAATGAACTGCTGGTCTAATATTCTGTTGTATCCTTTGCCAATCCCTTCTAAACATTCTTACTGAATTTCAAGTCTAGGAAATCAATATTAAAGAATTTAGCTTTTAAAATCTTTCACCTCATATTGGGCGATAAAGGCTATTTTAGACAATAGTCTTCAAATTTTTTTACCTGAATGAAATGAACTGCTGTTGTTGTAATATTCTGTTGTATGCTTTGTCAATCCCTTCTGAACACTCATACTGAATTTCAAGTCTAGCAAATCAATATTAAAGAATTTAACTTTCAAAATCTGACATCTCATATAAGGGAAAAATTGCTATTTTGGACAATTGGTTTCAAATTTTTTGACCTGAATGAAATGAACTGCTGGTCTGATATTCTGTTTTGTCCTTTGCCAATCCCTTCGGAACATTCTTCCTAAATTTCAAGTTCAGCAAATCGAAATTAAAGAATTTAGCTGTCAATGTCTGACATCTCATATAAGGGAGAAATTGCTATTTTGGACAATTGGCTTCAAATTTTTTGACCTGAATGAAATTAACTGCTGGTCTGTTGTATCCTTTGCCAATCCCTTCTAAACATTCTTACTGAATTTCAAGTCTAGGAAATCAATATTAAAGAATTTAGCTTTTAAAATCTTTCACCTCATATTGGGCGATAAAGCCTATTTTAGACAATAGTCTTCAAATGTTTTTACCTGAATGAAATGAACTGCTGTTTACCTGAATGAAATGAACTGCTGAATGAAATGAACTTGCTGTTAAAATCTTTCACCTCATATTGGGCGATAAAGGCTATTTTACACAATAGTCTTCAAATTTTTTTACCTGAATGAAATGAACTGCTGTTGTAATATTCTGTTGTATGCTTTGTCAATCCCTTTGAACACTCATACTGAATTTCAAGTCTAGCAAATCAATATTAAAGAATTTAACTTTCAAAATCTGACATCTCATATAAGGGAAAAATTGCTATTTTGGACAATTGGTTTCAAATTTTTTGACCTGATTGAAATGAACTGCTGGTCTAATATTCTGTTGTATCCTTTGCCAATTCCTTCTGAACATTCTTACTGAATTTCAAGTTCAGCAAATCAATATCAAAGAATTTAACTTTCAATGTCTGACATCTCATATAAGGGAAAAATTGCTATTTTGGACAATTGGTTTCAAATGTTTTGACCTGAATGAAATGAACTGCTGGTCTAATACTCTGTTCTATCCTTTGCCAATTCCTTCTGAACATTCTTACTGAGTTTCAAGTTCAGCAAATCAATATTAAAGAATTTAACTTTCAATGTCTGACATCTCATATAAGGGAAAAATTGCTATTTTGGACAATTGGTTTCAAATTTTTTGACCTGAATGAAATGAACTGCTGGTCTGATATTCTGTTTTTTGCCTTTGCCAATCCCTTCTGAACATTCTTACTGAATTTCAAGTTCAGCAAATCGAAATTAAAGAATTTAGCTGTCAATGTCTGACATCTCATATAAGGGAGAAATTGCTATTTTGGACAATTGGCTTCAAATTTTTTCACCTGAATGAAATGAACTGCTGGTCTAATATTCTGTTGTATCCTTTGCCAATCCCTTCTAAACATTGTTACTGAATTTCAAGTCTAGGAAATCAATATTAAAGAATTTAGCTTTTAAAATCTTTCACCTCATATTGGGCAATAAAGGCTATTTTAGACAATAGTCTTCAAATTTTTTTACCTGAATGAAATGAACTGCTGTTGTAATATTCTGTTGTATGCTTTGTCAATCCCTTTTGAACACTCATACTGAATTTCAAGTCTAGCAAATCAATATTAAAGAATTTAACTTTCAAAATCTGACATCTCAAATAAGGGAAAAATTGCTATTTTCGACAATTGGTTTCAAATTTTTTGACCTGAATGAAATGAACTGCTGGTCTAATATTCTGTTGTATCCTTTGCCAATCCCTTCTAAACATTCTTACTGAATTTCAAGTCTAGGAAATCAATATTAAAGAATTTAGGTTTTAAAATCTTTCACCTTATATTGGGGAATAAAGGCTATTTTAGACAATAGTCTTCAAATTTTTTTACCTGAATGAAATGAACTGCTGTTGTAATATTCTGTTGTATGCTTTGTCAATCCCTTCTGAACACTCATACTGAATTTCAAGTCTAGCAAATCAATATTAAAGCATTTAACTTTCAAAATCTGACATCTCATATAAGGGAAAAATTACTATTTTGGACAATTGGTTTCAAATGTTTTCACCTGATTGAAATGAACTGCTGGTCTAATATTCTGTTGTATCCTTTGCCAATTCCTTCTGAACACTCTTACTGAATTTCAAGTTCAGCAAATCAATATTAAAGAATTTAAGAGGGCTTGTCAGTAAATATCAAACAAGTCTGGCCAACTTTCAAAAATCGTTTTAGCTCATATTTACTGGAATAATAGGCCTAAGTATCCCAAGAATTGGTGTGTAGTTAATTGGATCAAATATTGTTTTTAAAAGGAGAAATTTGCATTTTTTCGAAGACGGTTGGAAATGCTCTTTTTAGCCCTTACATTTGATTGCACTTTAGCGGTTTCAAGCCAAGAAAATACTGATCCTATGCACATAAAACCACCTCAGCCTGCTAGTACAATTCTAACTCGACAGATTGTGCGACTTTGGAGTCAATAGAACAATTCTGACCTTTTAAAATAATCTTATTTGCAAGACCGGTAAATCGAGTCGATAAAAGTATGTTTTAAAAAAATTCATATTGTGAATGTGCTTAAGCTTTGAATGTCTTGAAACTTTGCTAATCGGCAAGTCTAAATAACGTTCTTTCGAATGATATAAAGATTACTTTGGGCAAATGACTGTGCATTACGCTATTGCCTCCCAAAATTGGTTTATATTGCTCACCTTTGACCCGTGCCGTCACTTTACACAAGACACAATCCATGTGTTTATCGTACGTTTAAAAGAGTCTCAATTGATATTTGGAAGACTTAAATCAAATCAATAGTATTAAGAATAAGGATACTTACATGTTTAGTTCTGAAAGTACTTCAAAGTAGCATTTAAACTGTGTCTTTATTAAACAAAACATCTTATTGTAGTTAACTATTAGTTCCTGGCTTGTCAAATGTCAACAGTTTAGACACAGGTAACCCATCCATATCAGGTTAGTATGTTTTATGACCACAAGAGCCCAAATTCAGTATTTTTGCTGGCTATTTATAATATTTTCCCTTAAAATCTCTCAGATCGCACGGAAATTCGGTATGAGTTAAAACATTAGTACAAACAACAGATCAGTTAAGAAGCTTTACTTTATAAAATTGCTCAAAATAGTTATTTACTATACAGTTACTATACAAATACTTAGCTTGGGTTCTCTGTAGTACAATGAAGTCGTAATAAACAATATTCCAAAGTTTAAGGCTTAAATTGGTGAATTGCAGGTACATGATTGGACCAAGTTCACTAACATATCTACATATGGCTTCTTTCTTTTCTGTTCGCCAAGGAGAAATATGTCAGTCAAGTACTTCTTTTGATTCTTTGTAAGACGGCGACGGCTAGCACTACTTTTTAACGCCCATCCTATTGGTAATGGCTGAACATCTAATGACGTACTTGATCCTGAAGCATTCTCAATAATCTGGTCAATACCTGACTCTCCGCTTTCAAGGTTTTCAGCATATCTAAGCATAGCTTTGTCAAGGAGGGATTCTCTCTCCAGAGCGTACTTATGCTTGCCAATATCCAAGTGACGTTGGAGCGAGGAAAACCTTTGAAAGGTTTTCACGCATCCTTCCTCAGAGCAGGTAAAGAGAGTGTCATCTGTGTCACTACTCTCATCAGGAGATTCAGCAGTGGCTTCTGTTGTCCTTTTCTTGATATTGTGCCTTGGAGTGACGTCACAGAATGTTAGGTTGGGGTCGGAGGCATCTTCCAATTTAGTGAAGGAAGGCAATAGTTCTGCTGCGGGAGACGTCTTTGACTGAAAATTCCTGTATGGGATTTCTTTACCTACTCCGACACCGTATGCTCTCCAGACCTTCATATGCTTATCCTTGAACTCAATATCATTGATAAAGCTCACACCCTTCCATTTTCCAAAAGCATCTGCATCAGGAATCGTTAAGGGACCACAAAGTACAGCTCTAACACTACGGACGCCATCTCCTGATTCTATGGCAGTTTTCATCTGAGCTGCATTTGATATATCATTGCCAGAGTTGAGGTAAGATCGCAAGTGATTTTTCACTGTGGCCGCTTTGCGATCACATGGACCTTTACCCCCTTGAGGATCCGAAAAATCCATCCGAACGTCGACGTTGTGTTTTTTGGCGAGTTGTCGTACTCCAAGTATGGTAATTCCACTGTGATAGCACCCAGCGTTGTCTTGTCTGAACTTTATAGATTTTAACTGTGGCATCACCTGCTTCAGCTGCTGGATAACATCGTCAATCACAGCCAAAAAAAAAAGCTGTCTTGGTTGCTCTTTTGGAAAAGATGGACAAGGGTTAGCATCTGCATTG